>NC_083591.1:31809289-32001789 GCF_027579695.1 Neoarius graeffei
GTGTGTGTGTGTGTACAACCCCGATTCCAAAAAAGTTGGGACAAAGTACAAATTGTAAATAAAAACGGAATGCAATAATTTACAAATCTCAAAAACTGATATTGTATTCACAATAGAACATAAACATATCAAATGTCGAAAGTGAGACATTTTGAAATTTCATGCCAAATATTGGCTCATTTGAAATTTCATGACAGCAACACATCACACAAAAGTTGGGATGGGGCAATAAGAGGCTGGAAAAGTTAAAGGTACAAAAAAGGAACAGCTGGAGGACCAAATTGCAACTCATTAGGTCAATTGGCAATAGGTCATTAACATGACTGGGTATAAAAAGAGCATCTTGGAGTGGCAGCGGCTCTCAGAAGTAAAGATGGGAAGAGGGTCACCAATTCCCCCCAATTCTGCGCCCACAAATAGGGGAGCAATATCAGAAAGGAGTTTGACAGTGTAAAATTGCAAAGAGTTTGAACACATCATCTACAGTGCATAATATCATCAAAAGATTCAGAGAATCTGGAAGAATCTCTGTGGGTAAGGGTCAAGGCCGGAAAACCATACTGGGTGCCCGTGATCTTCGGGCCCTTAGATGGCACTGCATCACATACAGGCATGCTTCTGTACTGGAAATCACAAAATGGGCTCAGGAATATTTCCAGAGAACATTATCTGTGAACACAATTCACCGTCCCATCCGCCGTTGCCAGCTAAAACTCTATAGTTCAAAGAAGAAGCCGTATCTAAACATGATCCAGAAGTGCAGACGTCTTCTCTGGGCCAAGGCTCATTTAAAATGGACTGTGGCAATGTGGAAAACTATTCTGTGGTCAGACGAATCAAAATTTGAAGTTCTTTATGGAAATCAGGGATGCCGTGTCATTCGGACAAAAGAGGAGAAGGATGACCCAAGTTGTTATCAGCGCTCAGTTCAGAAGCCTGCATCTCTGATGGTATGGGGTTGCATTAGTGCATGTGGCATGGGCAGCTTACACATCTGGAAAGACACCATCAATGCTGAAAGGTATATCCAGGTTCTAGAGCAACATATGCTCCCATCCAGATGACGTCTCTTTCAGGGAAGACCTTGCATTTTCCAACATGACAATGCCAAACCACATACTGCATCAATTACAGCATCATGGCTGCGTAGAAGAAGGGTCCGGGTACTGAACTGGCCAGCCTGCAGTCCAGATCTTTCATCCATAGAAAACATTTGGCGCATCATAAAACGGAAGATACGACAAAAAAGACCTAAGACAGTTGAGCAACTAGAATCCTACATTAGACAAGAATGGGTTAACATTCCTATCCCTAAACTTGAGCAACTTGTCTCCTCAGTCCTCAGACGTTTACAGACTGTTGTAAAGAGAAAAGGGGATGTCTCACAGTGGTAAACATGGCCTTGTCCCAACTTTGAGATGTGTTGTTGTCATGAAATTTAAAAATCACCTAATTTTTTCTCTTTAAATGATGCATTTTCTCAGTTTAAACATTTGATGTGTCATATGTGTTCTATTCTGAATAAAATATGGAATTTTGAAACTTCCACATCATTGCATTCCGTTTTTATTCACAATTTGTACTTTGTCTCAACTTTTTTGGAATCGGGGTTGTATAAAGCACTTTAAAAACAGCTGACCAAAGTGCTGGACAGGCAAAGTAGTACGACTTGATAGACAACAGAAAAGACAACAAAAAGTGAGCATAACAATATACACATGCATACTGATAAATAATTCATGCTGTATTGAATGCCAGGGCATAAAAATGGATTTTTAGATGAGATTTAAAAACAGCCAAGGAAGGAACCAGGCGTATGTGCAGTGTCAGCTCGTTCCAGAGCTTAGGTGCAATCACTGCAAAAGCCCGGTCACCTCTGCTTTTAAGCCTAGAGCGAGGAACAACAAGACGGAGTTGGTCGGCTGACCCATATGCCCTAGATGTTGCCTGAACCTTTAGAAGATCTGATATATAAAGTGGAGCCAGACCATGTAAAGATTTGAAAACAAAGAAAAGAATTTTAAAATGTATTCTATAACAGACAGGGAGCCAGTGAAGGGCTGCAAGCACAGGTGTAATATGCTCCCACCTTCATGTTCTGGTTAGAAGGCGGGCTGCAGCATTCTGTACTAGTTGAAGACGGAATAAGGAGGAACAGCTAATGCCCACATATAGGGCACTGCAGTAGTCTAGGCGGGAAGAGACAAAGGCATGAATAGCCATCTCAAAGTTTTTGAGGGATAAGAAGGGCTTAACCTTGGATAAAAGCCTTAACTGGAAAAAAACTAGATTTTACAACTGTATTTATTTGTTTCTCCAATTTAAAATTACAGTCTAAAGTTACACCAAGGTTATTTACAGTATCTTTGACATATGTTTCAAGGGGGCCTAAGTCTCCATGCGTATCACAAGCAGCACTGGGCCGAAAGACTAAGACCTCAGTTTTATTTTCATTAAAGTTTAAAAAATTTAGAGCCATCCAGGCTTTGATGTCCTCTAGACAGTCTAATAAATATTTAAAGGAGTGGGGGTCATTATGTTTTAATGGCATGTAAATCTGCATATCATCTGCATAGCAATGGAAGGAGATGTTGTATTTTCTAAGGATGGATCCCAAGGGAAGCATGTATAACAATATAGGCCCAATAATGGACCCTTGAGGAACACCACAAGGGAGAGATGCAGAGGGGGATACCGATCCATCCAGGCAGACAGAAAAACTTCTGTCTGCTAGGTAGGATCTAAACCATTCAGGAGCAGTGCCTCTGATACCAACACAGTGCTCTAGACGGGAGATTAATATATCATGATCTACGGTATCAAATGCAGCGGTGAGATCAAGGAGGATCAGAATAGCAGAATCTCCAGAGTCAGTGGCTAATAGCAGATCATTAAAAACTTTTAGTAGCGCTGACTCAGTGCTGTGGAGAGCTTTAAAAGCAGATTGCAGAGGTTCCAGGATACCATGTGTATCTAGGAAAGACTGCAGTTGTTGAAGCACAAGTTTTTCCAGCACCTTCGATAAAAATGGAAGTTTTGAAATAGGTCTGTAGTTAGATAGGATAGAAGTGTCTAAATTAGGTTTTTTTAATCAACGGCTGTACAACAGCATGCTTAAATTTCTTTGGTACAACACCTGAAGCAAGACTACAGTTCATGATCGCTAATATGTTAGGACCTGTGGTCTCAATTGTCTGTGTAATGAGAAGAGGAGGAACAGTGTCTGTTGGACCAGATGAAATTTTCATTAGCCCAATGGTTTTGCTTAAGTTAGCAAATGATATAGGCTCAAAGTGACTAAAAGTTGCAGGGCAAGTGACAGAGATAGAAGGATCGGGGGTGGGTGGGGGGTTTATCAAAACTCTAATGCTGGATATTTTAGAAACAAAGTACCGCAGACATTTTTCAGTACTCACTGAGGTGTCTAACACTACGTTCAGACTGCAACCTGAAACGACCCATATCCGATTTGTTGTGAAATCCGATTTTTTTGTTAGGCCGTTCACATTACCAATTATATGAGACTTGTATGCGATCTCCAATATGAACGGAAAACGACCCAAAAGTGTCCCGCATGCGCAAATTGACACGTAATAAGCACATCTACATAATACGTAAACAAAAAAAAAAAAAAGCGCACTCATGTTTAATGATTTTTTTTTTTTTTGTTTAATTATCTGGTTAGTGTTAAAGTGTGAGGTCTCGTGTATGTTTTTGTTTCTGAACTGAAATGAAAACGTGTAGCCTGGTAACGAGGGTTGACTCCTAAATGTCTCTCTAATTTCTATACAAGTGCACTACATGTTACTAGGAAGTAATGGATTTTTAAACTCTATATAGTGCACTCGAGCTTCAGTAGGCAGTCATTTGGGATACGGCCGCTGTATTACCAAACTCTTAATTCAGGCTTAATAATTTGCACATATTTATTTCGTCATATTAATAAACTTTTTCTACATTTTTATAAATATTTATTTAGATTGTTTATAGCCAGCTGAATTCTGCAACTTCTCTCAGCGCTGGCTCAAGGTGCATAAAACACCAGTGCAGTTTGCTATGGAGATGAGGCGAGACCTGGCGATGTGGTTTGTGGCGGCGGCGGAACTCACACAATAATCTGATTAATGTGGGCAGCAGATTAATGAGACCGAAGGTGTCAAATTACTGGAAATTTCCAGAACAATCTTATAATCTTGTAATACAGGATGGTTTAAGTTATAAATCAGTTATAGAAACTTTTATTTAATTAGGCTAACAGATCAACATCCAAGTCCCTACCAAATCCACCATTAGCTTGATCAATTCTATAAAAGTCTATTTAAATTCTGAAAACTGTATAAATGCTGTTGTTTTCCACCAAAGAGGCGGAATTAGCCAACGCAGAATAGTGACGTTTGTCTCTTGATGACGTGTAGGTCGCATGAATGCGACCTGTCCGGTCAGACTGCAGTCGCATGTGAAAATATCGGCTATGCATCGGATTTAGGACCACATATCCAAGCGGCCTGGATCGCATGTGAAAAAAATCGGATCTGTGTCGTTCAGATTGTCAATAACAAATCGGATACAGGTCGCATATGGGCAAAAAAAATCGGATATGGGTCGTTTCAGGGTGCAGTCTGAACGTAGTCTAACTCAACAGACTGGTGTTTATTGAGAGCAGTATTAATAGTGTTGAAAAGAACACGTGGTTTGCCACAGTTGTGTAGAACAATATCAGAAAAATATTTTGTTTTTTCTGATTTAATAATTTTTTGGTATTTGAGCCAAGTTTCCTTTAAAATGTCAAAAGATACATGCAACTTATCTTTTTTCCACTTGCGTTCTGCCCTCCTACACTCTCGCCTGATTGAGTGAGAAATGTCAGTCAACCATGGCTCTTTTTTGGTTTTCGGGCGCAGTATTTTAAAAGGTGCAACACGGTCAAGGATATTAGTGTAGGTAGAGTAAAAAAAGGATGTCAGTTTTTCAGTATCAAAACAGACAGGTGTTTGAGTCTCAGCAGCACTTTTAAATGCCGCAGAGAAACGAGTAGTAATAGTAGGGTTGATAATACAACGCCGGCGCACAGGAGCGCAAGGTTTAGCGGTATGACCATGGAAAGGAATTTCAAATAACACAGGCATATGATCAGAAAAGACAGCGTCATGAACCTTTACGTTTTGCACAGGTAGCCCACAGGAGAACACCAGATCTAACGTGTGCCCCAGTATTTGGGTGGGGCCAGACACAGACTGAACAAGCTTAAAAGAGTCAATAATATTGAGAAAATCTTTTGACAGAGGTTTGTAGGGACAGCAGACATGAATGTTGAAATCTCCAACAATTAAAACACGATCATATTTCGCCATGATCCCAGACAAAAAGTGAGAGAAGTCCTGAATAAAGTCCTTATTATATTTCGGGGGAGGGTATATCACGGCACATAAGACTGGTTGCAGGGGATCCAACTCAAACACATTCAGTTCAAAACTGGAATAATGGGCCTCCAGCAACTGCTTGCACTTAAAACAGTTTTTAAAAACAGATGCTAAGCCACCACCGCGTGCGGTTGTTCTCGGTGAGTTTAGGTATGAGCAATCAAGTGGTAAAAGTTCTGCAAAAGGGCTCAACTCACCAGCACTTAGCCAGCTTTCTGTCAGGCACAACAGATCCAACTTCTGCGTTTTGAAGAAGTCATTCAGGATAAATGTCTTATTCCCAAGCGATCGTGTATTCACAAGTGCAATCCTGATAGACGCCGGATCACTCTCCTTCCGGGGTGCCCGACCTACCGGCCAGAGACTATGCAGGTTCACTCCCCCTCTGCGGAGGCGAGGTGAGCGAGCGTGTTGGGTGCGGAGCTCCTCCGGGGGCACAACAAGGGGCCTCAGCCAGGTGTATGCTGGTTCCAGGGAACGCCAAGACACAAAACGGCTGCAATCAGATGGAAAATCCGATGCCAAAATCCAACGTTTTGATCCCAGGGACAGCGACAGTTGAAGCTTCACCTTCACCAGCAGACCGCTGCGCTTTCCACGGCGTTTGCGCCTCTGGTTTCGCCGTGGGACAGGAGCCTGGCGTATACAAGCGGGTATCTCCGATAGAAATGGAGGGGGAGGAAAATTCTTTCCATCATCACACGATACAAAGTTTTGATAAGACAGGCAGATGTTAAGTAGTGACTGTCGATCATAGATCTGTAGACAGTTAACTTTGCCGGTAACAAGCGTCAGAAACAGGACAAACACAGACAGACACCAGAGCTGACAGCAGCAGACGGCAAGCCACACACACCGGCGCCATCACAACATGTCTGTGAATAAGATGGATGAGCTAACGGTGCTAACCAGGCTGCAGAGGGAGTACCGGGAGTGTAGCCTTATGTGCTTCACAGAGACTTGGCTGAATGAACTCTCACTAGACTCACACGTCACTCTGGACGGATTTCAACTCATGAGAGCGGACAGGAAAGCCAAGGAGAGCGGTAA
Source organism: Neoarius graeffei (assembly GCF_027579695.1). NCBI lineage: Eukaryota > Metazoa > Chordata > Actinopteri > Siluriformes > Ariidae > Neoarius > Neoarius graeffei. The sequence continues at coordinate 31,815,760 of NC_083591.1, forward strand.
GAGGAAAGGAGGGGGTATAGCGATGTTTGTGAATGACAGATGGTATAACCCGGGGCACATCAGGGTAAAGGAGCAGTACTGCAGTAAAAACATTGAACTGCTAGAGTTAGCATTCGGCCATATTACCTCCCGAGGGAATTCTCGCACATTATCGCGATAACTGTGTCCATCCCCCCGGCGGCCGATGCTGCTGCAGCCTGTGAGCTCTTACACACTGTAGTGTTAAAGCATCAGACATCACACCCCCAGTCCCTGCTCCTAATCTCCGGTGACTTTTTAATCATGCTTCCCTGTCCTCCACCCTCCCAACCTTCACTCAGTATGTGAAATGCCACACCAGAGACAATAGAATTTTGGATTTAATGTATGTGAACACCAAGGATGCATATACCATAGCTCATCACCCCTCCCCCTGCTGGGCCATTCTGACCACAATCTGGTTCACTTGTCCCCTACATGCATACCTATGGTGAATAAACAACCACCCACCAAGAGGTATGTAAGGAACTGAGGAGACCAGTATGTCACTGAGGGACTGCTTTGACACCACGGACTGGGATGTGTTGTGTGAACCTCACGGGGATGACATTGATAGCCTGACAACCTGCATCACGGATTACATTAATTTCTGTGTTGAAAACACTGTACCTATCAGGAAGGTACGGTGTTTTCCCAACAATAAACCCTGGGTGACCTCTGAACTAAAAGCCCTATTAAACGAGAAGAGGGTTTTTAAATCTGACGATAAGGAGGAGATGAGGAGAGTGCAGAGGGAGCTGAAGAGGGGGATAAGGAGAGGCAAGGACAGCTACAGGAGGAAGCTGGAGGAGCGCCTCAAGGGGAGCAACGCCGGAGAGGCATGGAGAGGCCTGAAAACCATCTCTGGCCACACAAAGAACAGTGGGAGGGGCCCTGTATCTGGGGGCCAGGACTGGGCAAATGAGTTGAATATCTTTTTTTCAACAGATTTGACTGTGCCACCCCACCCTCCCCCACTCACCATAGTCCTGACCTATCTGTGATATCACTCCACCCCCCCATAATACCCCTGACACCAACAGCTCCCTCCTCACACCACATCACCCCCCTCCGCTCCCTAACAGACCAATCCACACACTCCACCCCCGACCTCACTCTACAGGAGTCACACCTCGGCTACACCCCTCGCCTCTCCATAACAGCTGATCAGGTGTTGAAGAGGATCAAGACGAGGAAAGCTGCTGGCCCTGATGGTATCAACTCCAGACTGCTTAAGGACTGTGCAGATCAGCTCTGAGGGATACTTCTGTACATCTTCAACCTGAGCCTCAGTCTGGAGAGAGTTCCACTTCTGTGGAAAACATCATGTGTGGTTCCAGTTCCCAAGACTGCGCACCCCAGGGAGCTCAACCACTTTAGGCCAGTAGCTTTAACGTCTCACCTGATGAAGATCATGGAGAGGATTGTTCTCTCCCACCTCCGACACCTGGTGAACAGCGAGATGGACCCCCTGCAGTTCGCATATCGACCGGGCATTGGTGTGGATGATGCTGTCATCTACCTGCTACACTGGTCACTTTCACACCTGGAGGGCACTGGGAGCACTGTGAAAGTCATGTTCTTTGACTTCTCCAGTGCTTTCAGCACAATCCAGCCATCACTGCTTAGGGGGAAGCTGGAGGGAGCTGGTGTCGACTGCCACCTGGCTGCATGGATCATCGACTACCTCATTAACAGACCGCAGTATATGAGGGTCCGTGGCTGTGTGTCTGATGTGGCAGTCTGCAGCACGGGGGCTCCACAGGGTACAGTGCTCTCTCCTTTCCTCTTTACACTTTGCACATCTGACTTCAGCTACAACACGGACAGCTGCCACCTCCAGAAGTTCTCAGATGATACAGCCATCGTTGGACGTGTGTCAGAACAGGACGATCTAGAGTACAGAGAGGTCATCACCAACTTTGTCGCCTGGTGCGAACTGAATCACCTGCGCATCAACGCCAGCAAGACAAAGGAGGTGGTGATCAATTTCAGAAGGACGGCTCCTCAAATTGCACCAGTGAACATCCAGGGTTTGGACATTGAGATCGTAGAGGAGTACAAATACCTGGGTGTTCACCTCAACAACAAACTGGACTGGACAAACAACACAGATGTCCTGTACAAGAAGGGCCAAAGTCGTCTCCACCTCTTGAGAAGACCGAGGTCTTTTGGTGTGTGCAGGACACTGCTTAGGACTTTTTATGACTCTTTGGTGGCATTAGTGATTTTCTACGCTGTGGTCTGCTGGGGCTGTGGAAGTTCAGAGAGGGACAGGAAGAAACTTAATAAACTGGTAAGAAGGGCTGGCTCAGTCTTGGACTGTCCTCTGGACTCCATTGAGGAGGTGGGTGAGAGGAGGATGTTAACCAAGCTGACATCAATCATGGATAACCCCTCTCACCCCCTACATGAGGCTGTGGGGGTCTTAAGCAGCTCTTTTAGTAGTAGACTGCTACACCCACGGTGTAAGGAGGAGAGATACCGCAGGTCATTCATACCTACTGCTGTCAGACTGTATAACACCCACAACTTGTAATGTAGCACCAGTAACCTGTTTGTTGTTATATTTGCACTACTTCACCACTACTACCGCTACCATTTCTCATCAATGCAATTATTATGTGCAATAATATAGGTCTTAAACTATTTTTATACATACTTATATATATTATACGGAGTCTACCTGTAATGTGCAATTTTTTCTGAGCCCTTCAATAAGTTTTTTTTGTTTGTTTTGTTTATTTGGCCATAAACGTACAATAAAAAACGGTACAGGTGTGGCAGGGATGACACAAAAAAGCATAAAAACTTGTTTCCATTGTGGTCCCTTATCACAGACAAAAAATAGCTACACAATTAAAAAATAACAAAAAAATAATTTAACAATACTGTGTAACTGAATATCATGGGGAAGCATAGCAAAAATGTAAAAACTAATACCATAAATACTGAACAATATTTAATAATGTTAATAATAATAGAAAAAACAAAAAAGCAAGAGAAAAAAACAAAACAAAACACATAATAATAATTATTATTAATAATAATAATAATAATAATAATAATAAAGAATGAAATAAAAAAATATAAAAACTAAAAATACACAATCTACTGCTTCATCAAATAGAATGTTAAAAAAGTGCTGTTTTACCTTCTTGAACAGAGGAAAATTTTCTACTGATTTTATTTCTGAAGGTAGTTCATTCCAAATTTTGGTTGCAGTGTACAGAAAAGAAGTTTTTCCAAAAGGACCACACCGGGGGAGCTGAAGAGAAGAGTGACTGGATCTTGTACTGTAATTATGGGTAACATTTTGAATTGCAGAAGACAAGTATTGAGGCGCTGAGGAATTTTGAACATCATATGGGCTTTGAGTTGTTTGGATCTAAAATCAACTGGCAACATACCGACCCGTCTAAATTCATCAGCTCCTATGCGTGTTCTGAACGGCGCATTCAAAATAAACCTGATGACTATTCTGTGCACACTGGAGCTGTGACTTGCTCCTTTTAGTTGTGCCAGAATACCATGCTGTGCTGGCGTAGTCGTAATGACTGTAGTAGGCTTGAAGTAAGAAGAAGTTTCTTAGTGTCTGGACTCAGGTTGCCAGCCTGTCTATACAGAAACTTTAGTTTGGCATTAGATCTGCTGACTATTTTATCCACAATGCCATCTCCATTTAGGGACTGGTCTAAAGTTAGACCCAAGTACTTCACTTCAGAAGCACTGGATAAAATATTGCCAGCACATTGCACCTGAATGGTTTTAAAATTGCATAGCCTCTTTTTTGAAGCAAAGAGGATGGACACTGTCTTGCCCAAATGTAGAGATAATCTATTGTCGGTCAGCCATTCCCTGATCGAATTCATTTCCCTACTTAATCTATGCTCTATTACCTCTGTACTCTTATCAGCCACAATAAGGGCAGAGTCGTCAGCGTATAGTAGCAATTTGCATGTAACAGCAGAGGTAATATCATTGGCATAGATGAGAAACAGCAGTGGTCCTAATATTGACCCTTGAGGCACCCCACATGTAATACTTGCTGGATTAGGCAGGGTGCCACCTATCTCTACAACTTGCTGTCTGGGCTCCATATAAGAGCTGAACCAGTCCAATGCTGAATTATCAAGACCCATTGCTTGAAGTTTCAGCTGAAGAATTTCATGATCCACCGTATCAAAGGCTTTTTGGAGATCCAGCAGAACCATACCAACATATTTGCCTTCGTCCATTCCGGATTTGATGTAGTCACAAAGGTGGATCAAACAGGTCTCAGTAGAATATGAGGGCCTGAAACCAGACTGGAACTGACAGATAAGATTATTCTGAGAGAGATGTTCACCGAGTTGATTGTATACCACTCTCTCAAGTAATTTTGACATAGTGCTGAGAACCGATATGGGGCAATAATAATAATAATAATAATAATAACGTAATATACAATAAGGCAATATTTCTATACTTTTTCATGGTAGATAATGCAAATAGCCCTCTGTATTTAATCTTTCGTTTGTCTAATTTTTATTTCAGTTTTATTTTGTTATCTGTCTGACATTTTCTTGCTACTGTAACACGTGAATTTCCCCGATGTGGGATCAATAAAGTGAATCTAATCTAATCTAATCAGGACATCTCATCTCATCATCTCTAGCCGCTTTATCCTTCTACAGGGTCGCAGGCAAGCTGGAGCCTATCCCAGCTGACTACGGGCGAAAGGCGGGGTACACCCTGGACAAGTCGCCAGGTCATCACAGGGCTGACACATAGACACAGACAACCATTCACACCTACAGTCAATTTAGAGTCACCAGTTAACCTAACCTGCATGTCTTTGGACTGTGGGGGAAACCGGAGCACCCGGAGGAAACCCACGCGGACACAGGGAGAACATGCAAACTCCACACAGAAAGGCCCTCGCCGGCCCCGGGGCTCGAACCCAGGACCTTCTTGCTGTGAGGCGACAGCGCTAACCACTGCACCACCGTGCTGCCCCTAATCAGGACATTTTAAATCAAAATCTGGCTGCCTCTGCCAGGAAACTAAAACTGGGTCATCAGTGGATCTTCCAGCAGGACAATGATCCGAAGGATATGTCCAAATCAACACACAAATGTTTAGTTAACCACAGAATCAAGCTTCTGCCATGGCCATCTCAGTCCCCTGACCTGAACCCCATTGAAAACGTGTGGCTTGAGCTGAAGAGGAGAGTGCGCAAGAGAGGGCCTCAGACCTTGGATGATGTGGAGAGACTGTGTAAAGACGAAAGGTCTCAGATGCCCTGCTCTGTAGTTCCAACCTTATAAAATGTTATAGGAAAAGACTCGGTGCTGTTTGACTGGCAAAGGGAGGTTATACAAAGTATTAAATGCAGGGATGCCAATAATAGTGGCACACGTGTTTTTGTTGAAAATATTTTTTTGATGAGAGATTTGTTTTTCTCTGAATATATTTATTTCAATTAAAGGGTTTTTTTCCATTTTTTCCATTATGAAACGAAGCTATTTCACCAAAAAGGTGGATGTTCTTCTAACGCTTTTTACTAATTTTACAAGGGGTGCCAATCATCATAGTGGACAGTGTAACTGCAACCAGAAAATCTACCATGGGTAAAAAAATAAATAAATACCCAAGCTGAACCATTCAGATTCACAGTAAACATGTGGCATTGCTATACATGTGTGTGTGTGTATATATACACACGTGTGTATCTGCATTAAAAATGTTAAATTTGAATTCTGATAGTACTGATGTGTGTCACTTCTTACTCTAAGTTTAGCATCCACCACTCGTTCGATATCCTCCTTTGCTCTTGCCCTCTCTTTCTCCAGGTTTTCCACCAGCATGGTCACGTGCTGCTCATAGCTCCTCTGCTGATCCTGGAACACCTGCTCCTGAAACCGCTGCATTTCTACTAAAGATTTGTTTTTCTGCTCAAGAAGCTCCTTTTGCAAACGCTCCACTGAGAGGCACATAAACAAAGATGTAGTTTTATATAGACACATGCATATACATACACAGAGAGAGAGAGAGAGAGAGAGAGAGAGAGAGAGAGAGAGAGAGAGATTAAAGGAAATACGCAGAACCTTTATTTTTAAATGCATTTCTGAGTGGATAGTATCTCCATCCTTGACTCTTGTATGCTGCAAAAATGGGAATTAAAAATATATATATATTTTTGAGAGTTAAAATCGACCGCAAGGTTGGCATTCGAGCTGCCCCGCTGAGCCAGCCAGCCCTGAGTGCGTGACGTCACTGTGATAACCGGTTTTAAGGCCAAGACATTTGACAGCTGTAGACCAAAGCCAGACTGGGCAGGCGAGAGTGGTTGCAATAGCCTCTTCGTTCGGATTTCTAGGAGATTCTTCGGATTCCTCAGATAGTCATACATCTGAATGTGATAGTCCTGAAATTGGAGTGTGTGTACATGCTACTGCTATACACGTAGAACTGTATCAGTTCGAAACATCGGAAAGTGAATCTGATAGTAACACGTCGGCCATGGAGGCGCCCACCTTACGAAATAAAGCCAGAGAACAAAGCCGTCTAGAGAATTGGATAGGATTGAACTGACAGTCTCATGTGACTCTCATTAAAACAGGATAGGCGTTATAACTTATGCAATGTACAGGCATGCATTTTCACTGATAAAACATAAAAGGCTAATCAGATGAACTGAGACAATCACATTCTGAAGCAAATTAAATAATCTTATACCGGTAACTTAAATACACAATACAAGTTACATGTATTAATCTAAATGCAAGTAAACAATGAGTGTTGTTGTTGTAACCAAATGAGAGTCGCATCTTACCCATCTATGTTCTCGCTTCTTGAAGGCCGAGCTTGTGGCTGATTGTTTTGAAACTATCTGACTTTCAGTTCTTCGTTTAGTTCTTTGTTAATTCACTTCTTCCACATAAGGGTGAGATATTGCTGCTGAGGCAAGCATATCCAGCGGGGGAAGGGGGAAAAAAGCATATCCAGTGGAGAAATCTGATGACTGGTCCACTCATTCTCCGTTTTCTCCATACGGAGTACTCCGCCATTACTACTCGGCTCACGCTCCTGGAGAACTGGTGCAACTGAACTTACTTTCCTTTCCTTGTAGTTTCCTTTTCCTTTAAATGTTGGTACTGCACCCTCTTTTAACATGGGCTTATAGCCAACACTCCTCAACAGATCAGAGGTTTCGTACGAGTCATCAGTAAAATGTGCCCGTGAATTTCTCGCAAAACACGTCCAAATCTTTGCAGTTTGAACATTCTTGGGCCATGAATGCAACATACATCCACCTTCTGTCGTGTTGCTGCACCCACCACCAACACATCCACGTGGCATGGTGATAAATTAGCTCAAAATGGAGGATTGAAGTTGCAGTTAGCTCTGTGTTTTAGGATAGCGGAAATGGCGATGAGACCGATAGCCTTCCTACTGTGATGCCACAGATGTCAAGGTCATTCACTCAGAGCGCGACCTATATGAATCACTTTAATCGTAAAAATTACTATATTAAATTTATTGTTAATGCTTAAAACTATTCCTATGCCATTCTTGAGGTCTCAAGGCATTTATAAACAAAAAGTGAGGCCATGGTTCTGCGTATCTCCTTTAATGATAAGTTACACTTAAATATGTTAGCTAATGTTTGAATGAGCATTTATCTGCTGAACTTCTGTTTGTCTAGCATTCAGAAAGCTGTAAAAAAAAAAAAAAAAAAAAAAATGGTAGGTTGTTATTTTAACCAAACCACTGGCTAACACATAATGAGTAATAATAATTGGGTTTATTATTGAGTTGTTTGCAAATTACCCCAATATGTTTGTTTAGATATCCTGGTTTTGTCAGGGCATTTTCAATTTTAATGGTCCAACTTATAATGAACAGACCTTGCTACCATGGCATACTTGGGCCATTATAGTTAAAAAAAAATTAAATAAATAAACGAAAACCCAGAGCTGAGAGAGGGGGTAATATTCTGAGAAAAAATTCACAATTTCCAAAATAAAAAGTCACAAATTTACAAGAAAAAATCTTGGGAATAAGTGTTTTTTTTTCCCCTTTCATCTTCCATATTCCTTCACTTTGCAAAACTAAATCTACATCATCACAGAATATAAAAGAATAAAGTGCTAAAAGATTTTCGACTACATTTCCCAGAATACGCTGCAGTTGGTAAACCTGTGAGCATGTGATTGTTGCACTTCCTGGATGCAACAGGTGATGAATATATAAACCGCACAGAATGCGGTGTTTCTCAGTACATCCTTTAAAAGCTGCATACAATGCTGATGTATTGAGACATTGCCTGTGGGTATTGGTAAAACAGGTGTGTATACCTTCCTTGTTTTGCTCTGCTTCAGTGAGGCACTGATCAGCTAAAAGAATAGTCTTCCCATACTGATCCTTCTCCTTCAGATACTCACTCAAAACTTCCTCGCTCTATAAACACACACACACACACACACACACACACACACACACACACGCATTTCATCTACGTAATTATTCTTTTTTTTTTTTATTTTGTTCAGACAAAAATAAAACTATTCACAGTCATACCATCAACTGTTTGTGTGTGCATTCTCTGTATTTCTTTATGGAGCTCTGGATTTGATTGCGGTACTTGCTGTAGCCTCCAGGGTGCATAAATGAGCCATCACTCATCGCCTCCTCCAGAGGAGAAAACACCTCTTTCAGCTTCAGCTTACACACCTTCAAACACTCCTCATTATTCTGAGCACACAGGTCCTGATACACAATATGGATCTGTTCCTGGGAGATGAACACAACATGACAGTTAAAAGAGTTCATTTTTTTTAGGAAGCAGACGAAATGCCTCCCGACATCAGTGAATAAACAACACCACTAACTTGTTCTAGCCGTATTAACCAACATGGTAACCCTTGTCTGGAGTGGGGTTCAACTTCCTGCTGTGCCCTTGCTTATAAAAGTAGTTAAATTATTATGTACAATTTAACATTTCACAGCTACACCATACAACACGCCCAAATCACTTGCTGAGGTATTGTATTAAATATTACAATAGTTAAATGTTATAATATTAAATGTGACTGTTATATTCATGTTCTTGTGCTTCTTTATAAAATATAACCATCAGTGTCATGATCCTAATTAAAACTACAGGAAAAAGGAGAAACTTTTAACATTATAAATCTCATTATGCTCAATGACTGCATCCACTGACACTTAAACTTCGCCTGTTTATGAAACCAGCAGTAGTACCATAACCCCTTTTAAGTGTGTAAATATGCATTGGACTAATTTTCTTTAATTCCATGTATGATGGTAAAAGGCATGTGATCTCATTTTCAGATGTTTCCTTTACTTTATATGTGGATGCAAAAAGTCAAGAGTTCTAAACATAGGAAGTATCAGTTTTTGTGTATATCAAATACAAAGACACAGTTTAGGTGTAAATCATATTGTTCAAATTCTAAACAGTTTGTGCAATTTAACCTTCATGGGTAAGTGTGTAATGAACTAACACCCTTCTTGTGTGCCACCAGGGGTGCCATTAGGATGGGAAACATTGGGACAAGTCTAAGGGCCCAGCATTGACAGAGGGCCCTCAGAGGACAATATTAATATTATTACCATGTGCAAGTTAATTTAATAAAAAAAATATAATGTTTAATAATTCTGTCTCTTAAAATGAGCAAATACAACAACCTTCTGGTTTTGGTTTTCCATTTTCTTCAAAATTATTTAGAATAGATAGTCTTTATATTTCACCCCTCTCCCTATTCATTACATGGTATAGTCTTGTATAGATGGAGCCAAAGCGTGACACCACGTTCGGTTTGTTGCTTTCCAATCCAGCACTAACATTAGCTGCGCATGGGAGAAGCAGAATTTATGGTGACCCATCAGTAGATTGACACCATCATGAAGAAGCTGGGTTACCAGAAATGCAACGGGGGGCAATATTATATTCTTTCATAGGGCCCAAAATTTCTAGCAGCACCCTTGTGTGCCACAGCACACTACATTAATTACATCATTTCACATAGCAAAAATTTAGAGTCCCAACCATGCGTATATCATGCAGACTAAATTCTGTATGCATGTGATAAATTATCTAGTTTTGCATGTATGGTTACTTACTATACTCATTCATATACTATTCTGAATAAATAAAAAAATGTAAAAAATATATTTACCAAATAACATAAATTAAGGCAATTTTGCCTCAGGTGAGTTTCATAAATCTTCAAGAACAAAGAGGAGAGAGACGAAAGGGAGAGAGCTGATCAACACAGAGTCATGTGCATATGTATATGTGCACGCACAGGTACACGTGTATGCTGAATAAACTAAAATCACTGAAAAGTGAAGGTGAATGAAAATAAAGCATACCTTTTTTATATCAATAGCAAACAACACTTTTTAATCTCTTAGGCTGAAGCTATGCATGGAGAATTTATAAGGCACTTCCTTTTTGCCTGGTGAGACATAAATTCATCGTGTCACCAGTTCAACACCTTGAAAGATATCAAAAATCCCTTCGCAATTTAACATCAGCAACATCTTGACATCATATCTCCCAAATCTGACATGAATCCACCTAGGAACAGTATTTCAAAAAGTAACACGTCAAAACACACAAAATGGAAAATAACTCACTTTCTGTTTGGCGTGGCTAAAGCAACAGATATTACAAATGCATTTGTCTTAGGCAGACCCACATGTGTACCAAATTTGGTGTGTGTACATGAAACTATATGCCAGGCAAAAGACTCAATTACAAATGGTGGTGCTATAGTGTCACTGGGCCACATCTGGGGCCAAAACTCTGTCCCTGAATAACTGTCACAAGCACTGATGTGTGTGCCAAATTTCATGAATTTTTGCCCATAGTAACCACCTCAAAAATGGTCAGGTTTTGAAGGGAAAAAAAAAAAAAAAAACTTTGCAGATCTAATAGGGTCCTTGCATCTATGGTGCTCAGGCCCTGAAAAAAAAATCCTTATGGATTTTATGGATTGTGCATGCTTTGTGTTTGTAAGGTACAGTACCATAAGTTTCAGCTGTGCTTTTTGCTCAGTGTCATTGAAGGAAGTCCTGATGAAGACGTCGACTGCTGCCATCTCTGCTTGTCTGTGGATGTCTGATAGCTCAGCTGGGTCATGTGGAAAGCACACTAGATCAAAAAACTGACACTGGTAGACCTGCAGGCCCTGTTCCACTGCCCGATCATTCTGGATCTGACTCAAAACCGCCACTGCATTCTCCAAACAAGGAATCCGGCCACTACGAATTGCCTCCACATACACCTCTGCCAAACTGCACAGAGCTGAAAACAAAACAAAAAACATCCTCGCATTTTAGAAAGCAACATTTACCAAATAGCAATGATTCTGACTTTTTGATGCTTATTCAGTGTTGCTGTAACAGCTGTTTACTGACCACTGCCGGTGAGCACCCGTCCCCCTGTTAAGGTTTTTGGTTTGGTACTGTTAAACACATGGCTGCAGAACTCATCAGCACGCTGCAGAAAGCGTTTGTCAAGATCTTTCTCAGACAGCTCCTCCAATCTTGTCAGGTCATCATCTCCAGCTGGCCGTGGGAATACAAAACACCGCCGTTCTGCAAAATAGTCACGCAAGCAGCGCCTGGGGAGGTTGAACTTCTCAATAGTTTTGGAAGAACCTGGAAATGCAAATAGGAACAGGGCTTAAAAATGTCTAGACTGTACAGAGTGTGTGTGTGTGTGTGTGTGTGTGTGTGTCATTTTAGTCTCCACAGTACCATACCATTGTGGTGGGGTCATGGTGTTGGGTTATAAGGAATACAACATCAAGAGGTATGATTAAATTAAATCAAATCAGCTCTTCTACATTTTAAAAACCAAGTGAGCATTGTGGACCATGTGTGAATTGTTTCACATCAGTATTTGAGAGACATGTAACTGACAACAGTTGTGTAATCTGTCTTCTCGTGATTTTTGTGCCATTCACTCAATTCCTCTATAATTTTACAACCCCGATTCCAAAAAAGTTGGGACACAGTACAAATTGTAAATAAAAACGGAATGCAATGATGTGGAAGTTTCAAAATTCCATATTTTATTCAGAATAGAACATAGATAACATATCAAATGTTTAAACTGAGAAAATGTATCATTTAAAGAGAAAAATTAGGTGATTTTAAATTTCATGACATCATCTCAAAAAAGTTGGGACAAGACCATGTTTACCACTGTGAGACATCCCCTTTTCTCTTTAAAACAGTCTGTAAACGTCTGGGGACTGAGGAGACAAAGTTGTTCAAGTTTAGGGATAGGAATGTTAACCCATTCTTGTCTAATGCAGGATTCTAGTTGCTCAACTGTCTTAGGTCTTTTTTGTCGTATCTTCCGTTTTATGATGCGCCAAATGTTTTCTATGGGTGAAAGATCTGGACTGCAGGCTGGCCAGTTCAGTACCCGGACCCTTCTTCTACGCAGCCATGATGCTGTAATTGATGCAGTATGTGGTTTGGCATTGTCATGTTGGAAAATGGAAGGTCTTCCCTGAAAGAGATGTCGTCTGGATGGGAGCATATGTTGCTCTAGAACCTGGATATACCTTTCAGCATTGATGGTGTCTTTCCAGATGTGTAACCTGCCCATGCCACATGCACTAATGCAACCCCATACCATCAGAGATGCAGGCTTCTGAACTGAGCGCTGATGACAACTTGGGTCGTCCTTCTCCTCTTTTGTCCGAATGACACGGTGTCCCTGATTTCCATAAAGAACTTCAAATTTTGATTTGTCTGACCACAGAACAGTTTTCCACTTTGCCACAGTCCATTTTAAATGAGCCTTGGCCCAGAGAAGACGTCTGCGCTTCTGGATCATGTTTAGATACGGCTTCTTCTTTGAACTATAGAGTTTTAGCTGGCAACGGCGGATGGCACGGTGAATTGTGTTCACAGATAATGTTCTATGGAAATATTCCTGAGCCCATTTTGTGATTTCCAATACAGAAGCATGCCTGTATGTGATGCAGTGCCATCTAAGGGCCCGAAGATCATGGGCACCCAGTATGGCTTTCCGGTCTTGACCCTTACACACAGATTCTTCCAGATTCTCTGAATCTTTTGACGATATTATGCACTGTAGATGATTATATGTTCAAACCCTTTGCAATTTTACACTGTCGAACTCCTTTCTGATATTGCTCCACTATGTCGGCGCAGAATTATGGGGATTGGTGATCCTCTTCCCATCTTTACTTCTGAGAGCCGCTGCCACTCCAAGATGCTCTTTTTATACCCAGTCATGTTAATGACCTATTGCCAATTGACCTAATGAGTTGCAATTTGGTCCTCCAGCTGTTCCTTTTTTGTACCTTTAACTTTTCCACCCTCTTATTGCCCCTGTCCCAACTTTTTTGAGATGTGTTGCTGTCATGAAATTTCAAATGAGCCAATATTTGGCATGAAATTTCAAAATGTCTCACTTCTGACATTTGATATGTTGTCTATGTTCTATTCTGAATGCAATATCAGTTTTTGAGATTTGTAAATTATTGCATTCCGTTTTTATTCACAATTTGTACTTTGTCCCAACTTTTTTGGAATCGGGGTTGTACACGAGTAATCCTGCATCAAGTACATGATTTACTTTAGAGAACTTTGTTCTTGTTTCCTACAGACAATAGCGGGTTGGATTAAGTCAGTATTTTAGTGAAGTAGCTTAAAGGGCTGATGACACGAACATGACTCTATGCAATTTCTTAAACTATACAACATGGCAAACATGTTAGATTTCTGTTATAATTACGTGAAAAGAAGCTGTTGTTATGCGAATATCCAATTTTTAATTGCACAGCGCAAGAAAACTGGGTCCGTGGCTCGCGGCCATGTTGTGACGTCAGCGGAAGAACACGCTGTGGTTCACTGGCTGTTCTACTCTGGTTCTACTCAATGGAAATGGTGCATGAAAACGCCGGTGAACTCTAGTACTAGCTCTTCCTCTTCTGGGAGTCTAGAATTGTGTTGATCTCTTCCGAATAGAATCTATGATAGCCTACCCTCTTTACCCTTTGCCTCTCGTTGCTAGGCGGCAGTTACATGAAAGCCGCAAGCTTTCACAAGCAAATACATGACTGATATCATGCCGACTTTATGATTACATTTATGATTATCATGTAGAATCTATAGCTCTACGTACCTTTATCTTATGTCGTTTCACAACACATGTTCTGACAGGAGGCCTGTCTTTGGATCCGGCCTAGCTACTAGTAGACCCCCTCCGGAATACTGGCAGTGTTGCCAGATTGGGAGGTTTCCCGCCCAGTTGGGCAGTTTCAAGTGCATTTTGAACATATTTTGGGCTGGAAAACTTCAGTAGTATCTGGCAACAGATACTGCTGACGTTTTCCAGCCCAAAATATGTTCAAAACCCACCAAAATGCACTTGAAACCGCCCAACTGGGCGGGAAACCTCCCACTCTGGCAACACTGTGTAGGCACTGCTGATGGTAGCAGCACACGTTTGTGCTGAACTGCACACCCAAGAGATTCTTTTAAGGTGGGAAGGGTGTCAAAACAATCCAAATCGAAGTGTTCAGAGCACAGAACGGATGTTGGTGAGGGCTCCCACTTGTCACGAGTGCGCCTGACTTGCTTCACCCACTTCGCATGCAGCTCGGGATCTCTGAGAAACTTGAATAAACTGACCCCATCCTTGTGGGTTTTGGAGCAAAAGCCGGCAACAGAACGCGAAGGCATAATAACGCTCTCTCTCTCTCTATTATATATATATATATATATATATATATATATATATATATATATATATATATATATATATATATATAAAAATGTATAATAATGTATAATAAAAATACTAATAATGATAAACTGAACACCTGTCGCATCAACAACAAACTGGTAAGTTAGGAGGAAGGTTCTTTCGCTGACGTCATATAGCTCCTCCTCCTCCTTCGTCTCCTGGGTGCTGCAGCCCCGTCAAATTTGCCCAAATAGCCGCGTTTTTATCATAACTTGTAAAATAGGCGCCTTCGTGAATTAATATATGGATCATCGGGAATTACTTTTTATGTTATAAAACATCGCCAAAGATGTCAAAAACGTGTCATCAGCACTTTAATGATGTGGAAGTAGGTTGAGCCAAATACATCACAAACACCAAGTGGGGTCTTGCCGGGCAATGACACGTAGAATTCTGACCCAAGTGGGTTGAGAAATACAACTTTGGTGTCATATTTTGAATGTAACACTTCTTGCTGAATCAGTCCACTTGCATCAGGACAGTTGCTTTTATTTCAAACAATGAAAACAGTGCCTTGGTATAAATTGAGATATTGGTTTACACCTAATCAAAAAAACTCCCAAAGCCACCATTATAAGTGCAAATTACACGTGTCTGAAAATAACCTTCAAGTCTCAAATGATCACATCACATCACAGTCAACGAATAATTGCCAAATAATTTGTCGTATAGCATTTAATATTGCATAGAATTAAACATGTAAATGGCAACACATTTTACAAACATAACATGCTTAAATACATTATGGGCCATTGATATTTATATTTTAAAATCTGAATATGTATGTACAGTATATGTAACATTTGTAACAAACTGACTACAAAACTTATATTTCAATTATCAAGTCTGACCATATCTTAGTGAATGCCAGGCTGCAACTGTTTTTCTAATGTAGAATGATGCTCTGCTCTGGTGGGATTTCAAGGGTTAATCTTATGATCCTAGTAATTGTAAAAGGGTAGCAGAGAGGTGAACATGACATTCTGTTATTTAGATGACAGTACTGCAAAAAAAAAAATCATTTAAAAAAGCATTTTTACTGCTAAGAGTCAAATTTACCTACTTTAATAAAATTATACTAGGTTAATGACTAGTTATTTGAAAATGGCCTTAAAATGTAGGAATATTTAGAAGCCATAGCACCTGTCTTTGCTCACCAGGTTTAAGTGTCAAAGCACTTTCCAGATATTCATCAGATGTGATGGCCTTGCCTTCCTTCTCCAACTTCAGCATGAAGTCTCGCACAGTCCAGATGAAGGAGGGGAAGATTCGCATGAAGTCTTTTGAGTCATCATGGTCACCACTCGTCTGTGCTTTCACCCGGATATTCTCACTCAGTTCTGTCACATAGCTGCAAGGTGTATTGTTCAAGAAAACAGCACTATCATCATGTGTACCTTGTTTTTGTGTACTGTACGTGTGTGTTATTCAGGAAAGGATACTGCAGCTTCTCAAGTGCATGGTTGTCTATGGTTCCAATGCTGTTGTAGACCAAAGTGCTGCTGAGCAAGACAGCGAGGCAGAAGATCCATGTGTCATGCTTTTCATCACCCTATAATGCCATGAAAAGATATTTGTGCTGAAATGATCTGGCACAGATAATCACATTCTATAAATCCTCAATCATGAGTAAAAGTAACCATTTAAAAATCTGCACAGACCAGCCAACCCTCCTTTTATATACGGGTATTTCATCTTAACTGAAAAATTTGTTTTTAAATTTGTTTGTCTTAAAATGGATTTGGGCTGACTTCCTGAACCGCACGATTATCATAAGAACCCCACAAAATAGGATTGGATCTGAAAGTTTTTAGAATGTACAGGATTTTCATGAATGCCAAATTTGTTGTGTAAATGCTCATATGAATGGCATAAGCATAAATCCCTTCATATCCAGTTTCATAAATGAAGCCCAGTGTTGTTACAGGGGATGTTGTGAGTACTGTACTGCTATGGAGTTTTCCAAACCTTGTGCACGTCCCCAAGTCCCTCAGTGTCCAACAGCATCAGAGTGTGTCCTGGTTTAATGGGGTGTGGAACACACCACATCCAGATGCCTTTAGTTTTTGACTCTATGGTGTTGCCCAAAGCAAAGCCTGAAACATTCACAGAAAAATGTAATATTATTACACGTTATGTAGTCTGCTGTAACCTTATATACTGTAAATGTAAATATAAAAGAAATTAACCTTTATCATGAAAACTTATATACGTATAGGTGTTCATCTCATCATCTCTAGCTGCTTTATCCTGTTCTACAGGGTCGCAGGCAAGCTGGAACCTATCCCAGCTGACTACGGGTGAAAGGCGGGGTACACCCTGGGCAAGTCGCCAAGTAATCACAGGGCTGACACAGACAACCATTCACACCTACGGTCAATTAAGAGTCACCAGTTAACCTAACCTGCATATCTTTGGACTGTGGGGGAAACCGGAGCACCTGGAGGAAACCCACACAGACACGGGGAGAACATGCAAACTCCACACAGAAAGGCCCTCGCCGGCCATGGGGCTCGAACCCGGACCTTCTTGCTGTGAGGCGACAGCGCTAACATATATATCACACATATACACACACACAGTGGTGCTTGAAAGTTTGTGAACCCTTTAGAATTTCCTATATTTCTGCATAAATATTATCTAAAACATCATCAAATTTTCACACAAGTCCTAAAAGTAGATAAAGAGAACCAAGTTAAACAAATGAGACACAAATATTATACTTGATTGATCATTGACTTATTAAGGAAAATGATCCAATATTACATATCTGTGAGTGGCAAAAGTATGTGAACCTTTGCTTTCAGTATCTGGTGTGACTCCCTTGTGCAGCAATAACTGCAACTAAATGTTTCCGGTAACTGTTGATCAGTCCTGCACACTGGCTTGGAGGAATTTTAGCCCATCCCATCGTACAGAACAGCTTCAACTCTGGGATGTTGGTGGGTTTCCTCACATGAACTGCTTGCTTCAGGTCCTTCCAAAACATTTCAATTGGATTAAGGTCAGGACTTTGACTTGGCCATTCCAAAACATTAACTTTATTCTTCTTTAACCATTCTTTGGTAGAACAACTTGTTTGCTTAGGGTTGTTGTCTTGCTGCATGACCCACCTTCTCTTGAGATTCAGTTCATGGACAGATGTCCTGACATTTTTCTTTAGAATTCACTGGTATAATTCAGAATTCATTGTTCCATCAATGATGGCAAGCCGTCCTGGCCCAGATGCAGCAGAACAGGCCCAAACCATGATACTACCACCACCATGTTTCACAGATGGGATAAGGTTCTTATGCTGGAATGCAGTGTTTTCCTTTCTCCAAACAGAAAGCTTCTCATTTAAACCGAAATATTCTATTTTGTTCTCATCTGTCCACAAAACCTTTTTCCAATAGCCTTCTGGTTTGTCCATGTGATCTTTAGCAAACTGCAGATGAGCAGCAATGCTCTTTTTGGAGAGCAGTGGCTTTCTCCTTGCAACCCTGCCATGCACACCATTGTTGTTCAGTGTTCTCCTGATGGTGGACTCATGAACATTAATGTTAGCCAATGTGAGAGAGGCCTTCAGTTGCTTAGAAGTCACCCTGGGGTCCTTTGTGACCTCACCGATTATTACACGCCTTGCTCTTGGAGTGATCTTTGTTGGTCCGCCACTCCTGGGGAGGGTAACAATGGTCTTGAATTTCCTCCATTTGTACACAATTTGTCTGACTGTTGATTGGTGGAGTCCAAACTCTTTAGAGATGGTTTTGTAACCTTTTCCAGCCTGATGAGCATCAAGAACATTTTTTTTTTCTGAGGGCCTCAGAAACCTCCTTTGTTCGTGCCATTATACACTTCCACAAACATGCGTTGTGTAGATCAGACTTTGATAGATCCCTGTTCTTTAAATAAAACAGGGTACCCACTCACGCCTGATTGTCATCCAATTGATTGAAAACACCTGACTCTAACTTCACCTTCAAATTAACTGTTAATCCTCGAGGTTCACATACTTTTGCAACTCACAGATATGTAATATTGGATAATTTTCCTCAATAAATAAATGACCAAGTATAATATTTGTGTCTCATTTGTTTAACTGGGTTCTTATCTACTTTTGGGACTTGTGTGAAAACCTGATGTTTTAGGTCATATTTATGCAGAAATATAGAAAATTCTAAAGGGTTCACAAACTTTCAAGCACCACTGTGTGTGTGTATTTTTATATATATATATATATATATATATATATATATATATAAAAAACACAGGGGTGACACGGTGGTGTAGTGGTTAGCGCTGTCGCCTCACAGCAAGAAGGTCCTGGGTTCGAGCCCCGGGGCTGGCGAGGGCCTTTCTGTGTGGAGTTTGCATGTTCTCCCCGTGTCCGCGTGGGTTTCCTCCGGGTGCTCCGGTTTCCCCCACAGTCCAAAGACATGCAGGTTAGGTTAACTGGTGACTCTAAATTGACCGTAGGTGTGAATGTGAGTGTGAATGGTTGTCTGTGTCTATGTGTCAGCCCTGTGATGACCTGGCGACTTGTCCAGGGTGTACCCCGCCTTTCGCCCGTAGTCAGCTGGGATAGGCTCCAGCTTGCCTGCGACCCTGTAGAAGGATAAAGCGGCTAGAGATAATGAGATGAGATGAGATAAAAAACACATTCGTAATAAAGTTTAATGACTACAACCTTCACAAATACTAATAAATGTGTATTAAGAAAAGGCCTATTTATTAACTCAATTTTTAATAAAAGGAATATTTTAGTTAATAGGTTATTATATTTTACTCCAACTTTTACAAATGTTTGTTGGTAATTATTCTTGGTTATTAAGAAAATGATACAAAAGTATATTTTTTAAATTTAACAAAATAAATATTTAAGTTGACAAAAAAGGAAAATAAGCTGTATTTTTTGGGAATAAAGATTTCTTCATTAAAATTTTTTTTTCTTCAAAAATATTGTGGAATATTACGGTGAACCCTGTATCATGAATTGAATCGAATCATGAATGGGGTGAATCATTACATGCCTAGAGGACAATGACTAGTGGTGGGTTTCCCAAAATCCTTCTTCACACTAAGAGCATCTTACCTAGGTTTATTGTGTTGCTCTAGCATATACCAATGATCTTTGTGCTACAATGCCTTTGGGAAACCCACCCTAGACTGGTTTGAGGTGACAGGAAGCTGGTAGTAACTTAAATAAATCACTCTTTACTGAAAAGCATCTCGGAAAACACGTCAAAATTTGAAGCAGATGGACAATAGGAGACCACATCTGGTTTCACTTCTGTGAACCAAAAACAGGAATCTGAGGTTACACTGGGCACAGACTCACAGAAACTGAACAGCTGAACATTCGAAGAATGTCACTTGGTCTTTTCTCTATCTTCAACTGACCACTGTTGGTGAACCTGTGCCCAGTGTAACCGCAGGTTCCTGTTTTTGGCTCACAGGACTGGATCCTGTTGTGCATTATGAGATGCTGTATACTTGTAAAATACAGCTATATTTATCCAAGTGATTTGTTGTCTACTTCCAGTGTCTTGCTTTGTTCTTTGCTCCTCTAATCAGCAGTGTGAGATTTGGGACCGACATTTTGTTGTGTGTAATTTTAGTCTAAAAAATTTAATACTGACTAACAATGTGAATCTTTATTTCTTACATGGCTACCTATTTCCTGATCTCTTTATCTCTCTGTTAGCAAATGTGTTCCCATGTTTTTACTTCAAAATACCACAAAAATATAATTTATTTTAACACATACCAAACTGTCATAGAATGAAATATAAATAACTTGACTATTAAATTTTTCCAAGTGATTGGCTGCCACAAGGCAATGTGACATCGCATGATTAGCAACTCACAGGTGCTCTGTGATTCCAAAGTGCCAGCTAGGCCATACGGTAGGTTATTCAGTAATCACACATTTCAATCTTTACTTTTTTTTTATTCTATTGGCAAGTAATTTTGCTTCTTTCTAGAAATACAGTGGTGCTTGAAAGTTTGTGAACCCTTTGGAATTTTCTATATTTCTGCATAAATATGGCCTAAAACATCATCAGATTTTTACACAAGTCCTAAAAGTAGATAAAGAGAACCCAGTTAAATAAATGAGACAAATATTATACTTGGTCATTTATTTATTGAGGAAAATGATCCAATATTACATATCTGTGAGTGGCAAAAAGTATGTGAACCTTTGCTTTAAGTATCTGGTGTGACCCCCTTGTGCAGCAATAACTGCAACTAAACGTTTCCGGTAACTGTTGATCAGTCCTGCACACTGGCTTGGAGGAATTTTAGCCCACTCCTCCGTACAGAACAGCTTCAACACTGGGATGTTGGTGGATTTCCTCACATGAACTGCTCGCTTCAGGTCCTTCCACAACATTACGATTGGATTAAGGTCAGGACTTTGACTTGGCCATTCCAAAACATTCACTTTATTCTTCTTTAACCATTCTTTGGTAGAACGACTTGTGTGCTCAGGGTCGTTGTCTTGCTGCATGACCCACCTTCTCTTGAGATTCAGTTCATGGACAGATGTCCTGACATTTTCCTTGAGGCAGACTGGCTCACTGCCAACTGAAAACCCCTGGAAGTGCCATCTGGGGCTGACAGAAGCACAGTTCCTGGGCTACTGCACTGGCCAAGGGCTGCTGAAACCCCAGAAGAAGAAAATCGAGGCTGTGCAGAATTACCCCCATACCACCACCAAGTGACAGGTACATGCTTTACTGGGACTGGCTGGGTACTACCGCAGATTTGTACAACCCCGATTCCAAACAAGTTGGGACAAAGACAAATTGTAAATAAAAACGGAATGCAATGATGTGGAAGTTTCAAAATTCCATATTTTATTTAGAATAGAACATAGATGACATATCAAATGTTTAAACTGAGAAAATGTATCATTTAAAGAGAAAAATTAGGTGATTTTAAATTTCATGACAACAACACATCTCAAAAAAGTTGGGACAAGGCCATGTTTACCACTGTGAGACATCCCCTTTTCTCTTTACAACAGTCTGTAAACGTCTGGAGACAAGTTGCTCAAGTTTAGGGATAGGAATGTTAACCCATTCTTGTCTAATGTAGGATTCTAGTTGCTCAACTGTCTTACGTCTTTTTTGTCGTATCTTCCGTTTTATGATGCGCCAAATGTTTTCTATGGGTGAAAGATCTGGACTGCAGCCTGGCCAGTTCAGTACCCAGACCCTTCTTCTACGCAGCCATGATGCTGTAATTGATGCAGTATGTGGTTTGGCATTGTCATGTTGGAAAATGCAAGGTCTTCCCTGAAAGAGGCGTCATCTGGATGGGAGCATATGTTGCTCTAGAACCTGGATATACCTTTCAGCATTGATGGTGTCTTTCCAGATGTGTAAGCTGCCCATGCCACACACACTAATGCAACCCCATACCATCAGAGATGCAGGCTTCTGAACTGAGCACTGATAACAACTTGGGTCGTCCTTCTCCTCTTTAGTCCGAATGACACGGCGTCCCTGATTTCCATAAAGAACTTCAAATTTTGATTCGTCTGACCACAGAACAGTTTTCCACTTTGCCACAGTCCATGTTAAATGAGCCTTGGCCCAGAGAAGATGTCTGCGCTTCTGGATCGTGTTTAGATACGGCTTCTTCTTTGAACTATAGAGTTTTAGCTGGCAACGGCGGATGGCACGGTGAATTGTGTTCACAGATAATGTTCTCTGGAAATATTCCTGAGCCGGGGGGCGCTATTGAGCAAGCAATGGAGTAGGACGTATGTGGTTTGAGCTCCCGACGAACTTTTGTTTAGTTTCGAATTAAGGTTCGCCTTACATTATAAAACACTGAAATTGACTCCAAGCGTCTGCTAAGGTTAAAACTACAGTTTAGATTTAGGTTGATGGCCTCAAAACCATACGCAGGGGTGATAGCGTTCCGGCGTACCGTGGCTGGGGAAAAAAAAAAAAATCTAGTTCGCCCATTGTCCGGTGTCATTCTGAGATGCGCAGATAGACAGTAAAGGGAATTCCGAATTCCCTTTACTGTCTATCTGCGCATCTCAGAATGACACAGGACAATGGGAGAACTAGATTTTTTTTTTTTTCCCCCCAGCCACGGTACGCCGGAAATCCGGCGTGGCGCCGGAACGCTATCACCACTGCATACGACTTGCGTAAATATTCGTACAAACTGTCGAGCAGCACAAGGCCCGACGCAGCCCTGACCTCAAGTTCCACTGACACGCCGGCCGCGACTCCGCTTCAATCAGAAGAAACCGCGAAGATGGACGTTGAAGCCCTGAAAAATGATATTCTCCTCTCGTTGAAGGCGGACATTGTGCAGGAGATAAAATCAGAACTGAAAAATGCACTTGCAGAAGACTTCAACTTTCTTAAAAGCGAGTTACAAACCGTCAGAGGGGAGATAAAAAACAACACGATAGCGATTCACTCTGAACTCGACACAATGAAGGCTACAATCAAGGAGATGGAAGGCGGGTTGAGTACGTGCTCAGACGAGGTGACAGCTTTGCAGACTACGGTATCCGACCTGAAAGCAGAGGTGAAGGGGCTTCGGGAGAAATGTGAGGATATGGAGGGAAGATTAAGGAGGTGCAACATCAGAATCCTGGGGGTGGCAGAGACGAATGGATCATGCTCCACAACATCGGTCTCAAATCTGCTGAAAGAAGTGTTACATTTGGATAAGGACGTGCTTGTGGACCGCTCACACAGGAGCTTGGCACCAAAGAGATCAGATGGGAAACCGTGCGCCATAGTTGCTAAACTCCACTACTATCAGGACTGTGTAGAGGTGCTTAAACGTGCCCGCACCCATACCCCAATCCGATTCAACGGGGAGACAATTGCCATCTTTCTGGATTACACTGCAAGTGTCGCCAAAGCCAGGGCAGCGTTCAACAATGTGAGGAAACTGTTGCGCAACCATTAGGGTGTCCGGTATGGCATAATGTTCCCAGCCAAGCTGCACATTACGCACAACGGAGAGCAGAGGGAGTTCACGGATGCAGTCAAAGCGATGGCCTACATGAAGAATATTGCCCAAACAGAGGTTTGAATGTGAATCTGGAACTGAGTTTTACTCACGCAGCATTCAAAGCTGTATAACCTACCTACCCCAATGAAACAATATATATTTTTTTTATTTTTGTATTGTGGCAAATGTAGCCTAAATGGCTAGACTTTTCTGTTTATTTTTGTTTTTGCCTTTTTCCTCTGATATTTGGGGTAGGATGATGCTTGTTCAAATAGCCTAATACTGAGGGGGGAATAAGAAAAGGAAATTGAGGCCTGTAATTGTTACTGCCAATGCTGCTACAGTTCGATTTAGCGGTTTCTTTTAAGGCAGTGGTTTTAATACAGGTGTTAATACAGTAGCAGTCTAATGTCCTTCCCCATTCATTGGCTTTAATGCTCTGATACATTTCAAACGTTAACTTCATGGGGCAATTTGCCACAGTGAATAATTTTTGATATGTGATAAGGTTCGTCAGGAGTTTGAGCGGGTGGCTCTTTAGGGATCCCAAACACTGTTTTGCCTGCAGCTTATGGGTAGGGAGATAAGCTTAGGTGTGTGTATGCGTGTGTGGGGGGTGGGGTGTGATGGGTGGGGGGGCAGGGCATGTTTTCGTCTTGTTTTTCTGTTTTGTCTTTTTTACTCTCACATTTTCTTATTTCTCCTGTTTCTCTCTCCACTCACTCTGTTTATTCTCAAGTGCAATTCTACACTCAAGAAAATGTTATTGTGTGATATAGTAATAGACTTGTTAGTATATATGACTGTTTGTCTGAACCAGATAAGTGTGTTCCACAATTATTTGAACATCAAAATTTGCTATGGCAGATAATCCAGTGATGCAAACACAGGATGGTATACATGACAGGGGAAGAGGAGGTCTTACATTAGCCAGCTGGAATGTACGTGGTCTTAATGGCCCAATCAAAAGAGGGAGGGTTTTTGCTCATCTCAAATCGTTAACACCAGACATATTTTTACAGGAGACACATTTGAAAAATGACTCTCATGCCAGGCTGCGGTGTAAATGGATAGGACATATATTTCATTCATCATTCAATGCTAGAGCTAGGGGTACAGCAATTATGATACGGAAGAATACTCCCTTTATTCACGCAACCACAATATCTGATAAGGAAGGACGGTTTTTGATTGTAACCGGTGAAATATACTCTATGCCCCTCACTTTACTGAACATATGTGCACCCAATGTAGACAGCCCTTCATTCTTTAAAAAAGCGTTTTCTCTAATACCAGATATATCCCAGACAAATATTATTGCAGGGGATTTCAATTGCATCCTGGACCCATACTTAGACAGGTCGTCTACACACAGAATGGATAAAAGCAACTCATATGTCTGTCTTTCTTAATACTTTCATTAATAATTAGGGCTGTCGAAGTTAACGCGTTATTAGTACGTTAACGCAATTTAATTTGATCGAGATTAAAAAAAATGACAGCGTTATCGCAGGGTATTTAAACAGTGAATTGGGCTCATCTTGGTAAGGAACAATGCAGATTTTTGCGGGTGACTAGCATACAAAATAAAGCTAGTTATAACATTAACTTTGTGGTAAAACGTAGCTCTACAACTTGTCAAATAAACCCGCAACATGGTCAGTTACATTGTAGTCTGCATATGCGGTGCGGCGCGAGTTCCGTTTACTTTCACTTTACCGGGTGAAATGCGTTGATATCTGATGGGCTACGATCGGGAATGCGCACACTCCCTTATCTCCACCTGTAGATTGTAGGTAGCCTAGCAATTTCCAAATAGCCTACTGCTTCACTTGAATGAAGTTGCAGGAGTCAAACTACTTCCTCTTTGCTCTTCGAAGTGTAGCTTGCAGCCATTACAGTTAAGAAAAAAAAATAGTCTGTTATTTCTCCAAATCGTATTTTGCACATAGCCTACAGTATGCCCAACAGATGTCTGATAGGCTACATTGGAAAGAATATGCTGCATGCCTAGATCTAATATCAAAACCCGAATGCCAAACATTTGTGCATTAGGCCTGGCCCGTAGCCAGGGGGGATCGGAGGGTTCGTTCGATCCCCCCCCGCGACACCACCCCCCCGGACACACACGCCCCTCAAGATTACTCAAGATTTATTCATTTGTTCATGTCCGATGAATATACATTGATTCACATTTAAATTTACAATATCAAATCCAGACTAATCAAAAAAGAAAAGTAGACTAAGTGAGGACGAGTTAGAAAAACGGGTTAATTTCCCCTATGTTTATGTTTACACGTTTTGTTCAGACTGCTTTACACCCCAATCCAGTGGGTGGCGGTAATGCCCCATTAGACCCCTTTCACTGACGTCACCCGAAACCGGAAGTAAACAAACCCTGCGCCATATTGGAAGACCAACAAACTCGTGATTAGGGGGAAATGGCAGCGCGCGGAATTTAAACCCACGAGGCACTTGGTTCATCAAAAACCTACAATGGTAAACTTTTGTGCTGTGTTAGGGTTCTAACAAAGCTGATGGGAAAGGTGAAAAGAAGTCTTTCTACAGAATACCAGCTGTGATTGAGACACAAGCAAACCAAGGAGCTTTCTGCCGGGAGACAGAGAGAGGATTTAGCTGCTTTATGCAGAGCGGATCTGAATACTTCAAGTCTATTTTGTTACTGGTAAGTCACTAGGCTAGAGTGTTGTAGAACATTTTTTTAAATGTTTACTGAATAAAAACATCCTTAATTTTATCAAATATACTCTACTCTATATTTCATTTCTTTCTTTTGTTTTAATTTTCCTCCCTCCATCCCTCTTTGGATTTTAAATATAGTTTTTCCCCATGTCCAAATTTTATTTATATATATATATATATACACATACATATATATATATATATATATATATATATATATATATATATATATATATATATATATAAAAAACAGATAAGTAGTAAATTAAAAATAAATTATGAAATTAAAAAAAAAAAATCCACTCTTCCTTGCCCCGAGTCTTATCATATGGGCCAAACCCATCAATCACAGCCAGTTTCTCCACATACCGTGCCCTTTCTGCAGCTGGTCATGTACTCACATAACCAGAATTATCAGCCATCGTGTCACTTTACTCTCGCTCGTACTTTGTTTTATATTGTGAGTATGCATGTATGCATGGACTTGGTCTTCCAATATGGCGCCCTAGCACAATCTCGCGGTACGGTGACGTCACGCAGTAGCCCTCTATAAAAGAAGATAAAGACAGAAAATGCAAGAAATCTGCTGCTACTTTGTCCCAAAATATTGGCACCATGTTCCAAAAAAGGGCCAAAATGGGTAAGGTGCTGAGTGCAGGACTTTGTTTTTCTTTTGTTTACAACAGTAGTGGTAGATCGATTTGTCAGAGTGATCAGTGGGGGTGGGGGGGTAGCGTCAGCCCGTCCGTCAGTCTATGTGTGTCAGTGACACGCACACACACAGATGAGTTAGGTGGCTCGATGGCTAGGTACTAGTAGCGTCGGACCTGGGGCTGCTTTTATTTTTTTTTCAGCTTGGGAAATCGGAGCTGTGGTGTGGTGTGAAGACAGTAAAAATGCGAGGCTTTAAGAGCACGTGTTTTTCAGTCGTCATGGTAACATGGCATCATGGTAACATGACGCCCTGTCATGGTAACATGATGCCCTGTCAGTGGTTTGGCATTTGGATCAGAGTGAAAAGAAACGTGTGCACTAGCTGAAAAATGAAAAATGTTCAGACCAGTGTGTGTGAAAACACCCACTGTTGCTGCATTTGGGCATTTTTAAATCAATTGTCCTTATAGGGCTGTGCGATATTATTTCAATCTCAGGATTACTTGAAACATTTATCTCAATTAGAAATTATTGTTGTTTTTTATGCTAAAGCATGGGCAGATCAGGAGTGTTCTGATGCCATAAACAACAACTGAAGTGAGCAACAGAGACAGACAACAACAGACAGACAATGAAGGAGAGCAACAACAGACAGAGGAGGGGAGAGCAACAACAGAGACAGACAATGAAGGAGAGCAACAACAGAGACAGACAATGAAAGAGAGCAACAACAGACAACTGAGGTGAGCAACAGAGACAGACAATGAAGTCACAGCACAGTTGTAGGAAGATAATAATAACTTAGACAACAGAGAATTTATAACGAATAAAAAAAATGTCTAAATTAGAAGATTTGAAGTGTGCTCGTGTATTTGGGGGGTACGGGAGTAGGGGGCCAGATGAAGTCCACTTTTGGGGGAAAAAAAGATCCCCCCCCCCTCCACAATGCTGGCTACGGGCCTGTAGGCCTATACCGTATATTGTCTATCATAGAGAAGATGAGCCTTATAATTGACATGGAGCATATATTCAAATGTTTGCTCTGATGTAGAAATGCATCGGAGTACAATTTAAACAGATGTTTAGTTTTTTTGCGATTAATCGCGATTAACTACATAATTTTATATGAGATTAATCGCGATTAAAAATTTTAATCATGACAACCCTATTAATAATACTAACATGACTGATATTTGGAGAATTGCAAACCCTACTGGTAGAGAATATTATTATTCAGCGACACATAACTCATACACCAGGATAGATTATTTCCTCATTGATGCAAAATTGATGCCATATGCTACAAATGCAAAATATCATAATATAGTGATCTCAGATCACAGCCCTCTCACTTGCACCCTGGCTATTCAGAATATGGTGAGACCACAATGGACCTGGAGATTAAATCCTACCTTACTAACCGAAAAGGAGTTCTGTGAATATCTAAAAGCTCAAATATCTCTTTATTTTGAAACTAATGACAACACAGAGACTTCCCCTGCTATACTATGGGAGGCATTTAAAGCCTTCCTTAGAGGCTGTTATTTCATTTGAAGCATACAGAAAAAAGAATAGGGCCAGATTAGTGGAAATAGAGCGGCAAATTAATATACTAGACAAAGAGAATGCTAGGACACCGTCTGGTGATCTACATAAAAGGATATCATCCCTAAAATATGAATACAACAAGATACTCTCAGCAAAAGTTAGTAAGTCCTTTTTATACACCAGACAGAAATATTTTGAGTTTAGTGACAAACCACACAGACTTTTAGCGCGGCAACTTAGAAAGCAAGAAAATGACCGTATGATACATAAAATTAAGTCAGCCAAAGGGGATGTTTTGATGAAACCCAAAGATATTAATGACCAATTTTTACAATTTTACAAACATTTATATGCATCCAATAAAAATTTAGACCATGCTGCTATGCAAGAATTCTTAGATGGTTGCAATCTCTCTCAATTAGATGAAGAGTCAGCCCACCTGGACTCTGAAATTTCTGTTGAGGAAATTCAAAGGGCCATCATGTTACTTAAAAGTAACAAAGCCCCTGGCCCTGATGGCCTCCCAGGAGAGCTGTATAAAAAGTTCAGCAAGATTCTCTGTCCGTATTTACATAAAGGTGTTCACCCAAGCCAACAATGACGGTGTTTTACCTCCAACGCTAGCAGAAGCAGTTATAACAGTTATATATATAAAAGCTAAAGACCCAGAAGAAGTCAGCTCTTATCATCCCATCTCCCTACTAAATCTGGATGGAAAGTTGTTTTCTAAAATCTTGGCCAATAGAGTGAGCCCTCTTTTAAATAAATTAATACACCCAGATCAGACAGGTTTTATACCAAATAGAAAGTCTTTTTTCAATCTCAGACAGCTATTCAACATAATATATTCTACTGATAGACAGAAAGAAGAGCTTGCCATTCTGTCACTCGATGCAGAAAAGGCATTCGACCAAGTCAAATGGCCTTACCTGTTTGAAACTTTGAAAAGATTTAAATTCGGTCAAAAATTCATTTCAATGGTCAAGCTCCTATATAACAGCCCTTCGGCACAAATCCTCACAAATGAAATATCTCCTCGTTTCCATCTACACAGAGGCACAAGACAAAGTTGCCCTTTGTCTCCCTTGAGCTTCGCCCTTGTAATTGAACCTCTTGCTGAGAGCATTCGTTCAGACCCTTTAATTTATGGTCATATATCAGAAAAATCAATAAATAAAATATCGTTATATGCTGATGTTCTTTTGTATATTACTCAGCCAGAAGCCACTATTGCAAAAATTTTAGAGAAAATCAATATATTTGGGACCTTCTCTGGGTATAGGAAAAATTGGAATAAGAGCGAACTAATGCCAATACATATGCGAGATGCCTCTTGGTTACAGACTCTCCCTCTCAAAATATCACTGGACAAATTTACATATTTGGGAATCCAAATTACGAAAACACCACAATGTTATTCAACGCAAATTTTCTTCCATTACTGTCTGAACTACAGTTGAAAATACAATTTTGGAGGACTCTTCCAATATCACTACTGGGCAGAGTTAATGCTATTAAAATGGTATTCCTACCCCAATTATTGTATTTATTTCAGAATATCCCAGTGTCTCTTGCCAACTCATTCTTTAAACAATTAGACACGATTGTAAACCCCTTTTTGTGGGATTACAAAACACACAGAATTGGCAAGAGACATCTCTGCAAATCTAAAGGAGAGGGGGGCCTTGCACTCCCAAATTTTCTATTTTACTATTGGGCTTCAAATATTATGATTATGACGCATTGGTTAGATGACACAACATCTCCACCAAATTGGCTTAAGTTGAAACAAGAGGCATGTCAACCCTACTCGTTGGGAGCCATCCTTCTGTCTCTGTCCATCGTTGAAAAGTCTGTATATAAGAGCAGTATAGTGATCCACACCACTCTGCGCATTCGGAAAAAAATTAGATCACACTTTAACTTACCTCCCATATCCTATGTCCTACCCATTGTCAGAAACCCTGGTTTTCCACCATCTAATCTGGACTGTGCTTTTAAGCTTTGAAAAGGGGCAGGCATCCACACAATAGGAGACTTGTACATTGGAGATACATTTGCCTCCTTTGCACAACTACAGAGTAAATATAAGTTGCAAAGGAATGATCACTTTAGATATCTGCAAATAAGAGACTATGTAAGGAAACACCTACCAAATTTTGAGACCTTTGCAGGTTCTAGTCTAGATGGATGTCTCCGACTCGCATCATGCTCGGTTAAAGCAATATCTTACATAAACACCTTACAATCCCTTAGTCCAGTTGATTCCAACCGAATAAAATCGAAGTGGGAGGAAGAAATGGGCATTGTGATCTCCGACATAACACGGAAGGGGGGGGTTGGAGCACATCCATCGATGCTCTAATAATGAAAGACACTGCTTAATTTAATATCCTACATCGTCTTCACTAATCCAAGGAGAGATTACATAAAATATATCCTGAGCTCTCCCTGATATGTGACAAATGCCTGTCAGCAGATGATACACTACTACATAGCTTTGTTGACTGTCCCAAAATTCAGGCTTATTGGATCAATATTTTCAAATCAATATCTGAAATACTTCAAATCCAATTGGAACCAGACCCACTATCATTTTAGGAGTATCTGATGATACTATGAAGTTGACCAACGCTCAGCAATGTTTCCTTTCCTACAGTCTTATTACTGCAAGGAGGTTGCTTCTCATGCACTGGAAAGAGAAGGAGGCCCCTCCTACAAAGTTGTGGCTCAGTGATCTTATGAACACACTCCACCTAGAAAAAATACGATACACTCTTATGGACAAACTCCCCTACTTTGATAAGGTGTGGTCACCTCTAATTAAGTATCTGGCAAATTAAAATCATGGTTCACTTAATGTCAACAAGCTTGACGGAGGAATGGGGTGGGGCCTGGGGAGAGTCGGGAATAGAACTCTGAGACTAAGTTAATGGAGAGCCTTTTTTTCTTTCTTTCTTTTTTAAATTGTTGTTCAAGTTTTTTGTTTTCTTTTGTTCTATTGTGTTTTGGTCCTGTGGGTATTTTGTGTGTATACGGGTGTTCATGGGGAAAAAAGGAAAAAGAGCAACAAATGATGAAACGTGCGTGTGAAAGATATGTGACATACTGTATGTATATATATGTATACATTGCTCAAATAAAACACATTTGAAAAATATTCCTGAGCCCATTCTGTGATTTCCAATGCAGAAGCATGCCTGTATGTGATGCAGTGCCGTCTAAGGGCCCAAAGATCACGGGCACCCAGTATGGTTTTCCGGCCTTGACCCTTACGCACAGAGATTCTTCCAGATTCTCTGAATCTTTTGATGATATTATGCACTGTAGATGATATGTTCAAACTCTCTGCAATTTTACATTGTCGAACTCCTTTCTGATATTGCTCCACTATTTGTCGGTGCAGAATTAGGGGGATTGGTGATCCTCTTCCCATCTTTACTTCTGAGAGCCGCTGCCACTCCAAGATGCTCCTTTTATCTTTTTATACCCAGTCATGTTAATGACCTATTGCCAATTGACCTAATGAGTTGCAATTTGGTCCTCCAGCTGTTCCTTTTTTGTACCTTTAACTTTTCCAGCCTCTTATTGCCCCTGTCCCAACTTTTCTGAGATGTGTTGCTGTCATGAAATTTCAAATGAGCCAATATTTGGCATGAAATTTCAAAATGTCTCACTTTTGACATTTGATATTGTAAGGATTTATTCTTGATCTCAGTTTAACCAAGAAAGCATTAATCTATTTGTACCAGCTGAAAACAATATTTTGCTTTTGTGGAACATTCCATTCTCCTATGCTATCTTACATCAGGCTGTACATCAGACATGTGTCTGCACATTCTGCTTATTATTGCATACCATTGTGATAACGTGTTGTAGATAACCTGACCTACTCCGAGCAAGGTCTCGAAGGTCTTCTCTCTCTGCCTCACACACACACACACACTCATGCGCACACACACACACACACACACACACATAAAAGTCTCCTGTTGTCTTTTTGTCTTCGGTGACTTGTGAATAAAGACTGAAACTATTCTCAGTTCCTGTTTTGCTTCGCGATTCGCCCCAGAATTCTGGGTGACACAAGGGGACCGATCTGCGAGAGGGTGATCGCTCCGGATTGGAACAAGAGGTGAAGAGACGGTGAATCTCTGACCTAACAGTTTTGGGGGCTCGTCCGGGATACTCCTGATCAGGTAAGAAATCTCTTATTTTAAGGGACTTCCGCCTGGTTGGTAGTATCCGAAAACCCATTTATCCCCGTGAAGAGTTGCCACGGGTCCGTGCGAGTTGCCACGGAATAATTAGTGCGCGCACATCCGTGTGAGTTACCACGGAATAATTAGTGCTTGAGACGGTCCTTTCGTGTCACCATGCGGGGAAATTGTGTTAAGGTGCCCAGACCGGACCCCAAGGAAACCCCACGGGATTGGATGAGTCGCTGTGGTTTAGCATTCTACGCCAGTCCATGGTTAGACAATTTGGCCGGCTGGACTGAATCCCAGCCTCAGTTTTTGATTTATCCTCGCGCAGGAACTTTTAAACCAGAGTATCTCGCCTCGGCACATAGACAAATAACCGAGGGATTGGGCGACCCAGAATGGGAATATGATATGACTAAAGGCTATTTAGAATGGGTCAGAATGAAACCAATATGGGATGATTTTCACAGAATTAAAGAAACTAAGGGAAAAAAAAAAAAAAAAAAACAGTACCACGCCCTAAGCCTGAAGACAAGGCAAAACTCATTTTGTCTACTCGTCCTGTTATTACACCACCTACAGCCTCCGCCCTACCGCCACTGTATGAGGGATTGAATAACGTTCCCGCTCCTGCATCCACACCGGTCTCAAAACTATATCCAGATTTAAGTAATCATTCATGCCCTGCTGATAGCTCTCCCAGCGCGCCTGCATCTCGAGACAGGTACTAAACCTAAGAAATCCAAAGGAGATAAAAAAACCCTCTGTAAGCTCAAATATGCTGTTACTAAAAAACGAGACTGACGACTCTAATACAGACGACAACTCTGATGAGGATGACGATGTGGGACCAGATAGAGGTTCCCTTCCACCGCCGCCTCCCCCCGTGAATACCGCTTGTATATGGATTCAGAAGGGCAGAGGGCTGAAAATCACTCCGCCTTCTGCATCACACCTGAAAGATATTATTAAAATGTTGCCTTTGTTAGACAAACCACTTAACTTTGTAGACATGCTCGTAAAAATGTCACGACACTGCCAGCTGGTAGGAGCAGATTACCGTTTTATCCTTCATGCCGTCCTAGGCAACAGTTATGATGAAGCTGCATTAATAGCTGCAGTGCCATGTCTAGATCTCATAAATGATGAATACGAAGTGGTTAAAACTAAGACAGAAGTAGGTGACGGCAAAACCACCACAAGGAATGAGTTTAAGTTCTACTGGAAGGATACCAGTAAAGCTATGAGGGAATTAAAAGAATGATTATTGGTTTATCATTATCCATTATTATTATTATCCGTTATTATTATAATTATTATTCGTTATTGGTAACCTGTCCCGCCGACACAGCACTTCGTACACATAATTCTTTTGTGTTTATGCCACAGTGTCCCTTTAATCTACTGGGGCGTGATCTAATGAGTTTGTTACATTTATCCATTTCGTTTCAGGGATCCAGAATGATTATTTGCACCCCTGACTTTCTGCCTCCCGCCTTGGCTCATCTCTCTTCATGTATGACTGTCCCAAATGTCTTCGCTCTTTGTACTGCTGCTGTGAACCCTGTTGTATTCTCTCCTACAGATCTTTTGAGTGTCCTTCCCTTCTCCCTCTGGGCAGAGCACAAAGACGAGGTTGGCCTGGTTCACTGTGTGCCTTATGAGGCTAAGCTTAAACATGTGCATCCTGTTTATGTTAAACAGTACCCTCTCTCTGAAGCTAAGGCTCGGGGAATTGATGGCATCCTATAGTCTCTTCTCGAGCAAGCTGTGGTGAGACCGTGTACCAGCTCGTACAATATACCTGTCAATCCAGTACCTAAACCTGATGGTACCTGGCATTTTACACAGGATTTACATAAGATTAATGAACTGATTGTCCCTGTTGCACCCATTGTACCTGACGTTTCCTCTGTAATGTCACAGGTTCCTGCTCATCATTGCTGTTTTTCCATTACTGATCTCTGTTCTGCCGTTTTCAGTGTTCCTGTTGAGCAGACACAGCCTTTGTTTGCCTTCATGCACAGGGGGAGACAGTATACTTGGACACGTTTGCCTCAAGGTTTCATTGACTCTCCTGCTGTTTTCTCAGCCGTAGTTCAGGATGCACTCTGTGACCTCTCCCTCTCCTAGGGCTCTGTGGTCCTGCAGTACACAGACGATCTTCTGGTATCTGCTGAGTCACCAGAAATCTGCCAAGACGCTTCCTTACGCCTGCTCCAACATCTGGCGCACAAGGGCTTTAAGGTTTCCAGGACCAAGCTGCAATATTGCATGGACACTTAAGTATTTGGGGTTTGAACTTTCACAAGGTTGTCGTAAGCTGTCATCTGACCGGGTGCGGGTGATTCTAGACACAAAGCGCCCTGCGACTAAACATGCACTGATGGCTTTCCTGGGTCTTATCAATTACTGCAGACAATGGATCCCTGACTGCTCTTTATATGACAAGATTCTCCGTTCTGCAATCTCTCATCATGATCCACTGCAGCACCCTTTGACCTGGACTGACGCTATGGTGGATGCTTATCACTCCCTCAAAAGTGCCCTTTGTTCAGCCCCGGCCCTGGGTCTACCCGACTACTCCAAGCCCTTCCACCTCTATGCCTGTGAACATTATGGCACAGCCTCTGCGGCATTGGCCCGGGATGCGTCCTTGTGCGTTTTTATCTAAAACATTAGACACTGTTGCTCAAGGCTTACCTGCGTGTCTAAGGGCTGTCGCCGCATGTGCTCTGATGGTTTTAGATGCGGAGAAATTGGTTGTGTCTCACCCACTGATTTTGCACTCGTCACATCAAGTTAAACAGGTGTTGCAAAATTTACAGACCCAACATGTATGACTGCGCAGTGCCGCTCCGGATACGAAACCATTCTCTGTTCTACTAACAATCTCGAAATTCGTGCCACATCCTCTTTCGATACTGTAGGTCACGCTCTCGCACGCCTCCTTAATTCTCAGGAGGACACTTTGGATGACATTGATCATGATTGTCTGTCTGAAATCGTACATACTACTAGTATCAGGTCCGATCTCTCCTCCAGCCCTCTAGGGATGGGGGAAGTACTTTTTGTTGATGGTTCTTGTTCTAAACCCTCAGACAATGTTTTCCTCTGTGGTTACTGTGTGTGCTCACTTGCCTGATATTGTGCATGAGGCATACGCTCTTCCTTTCTCCTCGGCTCAGGCAGCAGAGTTGTATGCTCTCACGCGTACCTGTATTTTGTTTCAGGGCAAGGATGTCACAATCTACACAGACACTCGTTACGCCTTTGGTGTGGCTCATGATTTTGGGAAGATTTGGCAGTCTCGAGGCTTCCACGCCGCAGACGGGAAGCCCATTTCTCACTCTACCTTAGTACAAAATCTCCCTAGGTCACTCGCCATAGTTAAAACTAAGACGCATGCCTCGGGAAACACACCTGAAATCATGGGTAATTCTCTTGCTGATCACATTGCAAAATTTGCTGCTGCCTCTGGTATCATGTCTCCTGACCTAGATCCTTCGTCGTGTAATACCTCTTGCCTCGCCAGCGCACTGATTCCTGACTTAGATCTTTTTTCTTTACAGGCTTCAGCCTCTCCAAATGACTCTGCCTTTTGGCAGTTACAAGGCACTTACGTTGCCTCTGATGGCCTATGGTACAGTCAGGATGGCCGCCTTTGTCTTCCATCTCATTGCCTTCCCTTCCTCGTACGCGAATTTCACAGTGCGACACATCGCGCATGAAGGGGGGGTGAAGGGGGACATGAACAAACTTTTTTGTATAGCCAATTTAAACAGCTCGGTGGACTCAATTCTTGAGAGATGCCTCATCTGCGCACAAAATAATCCCTCTAAAGCAGGCGCGGAACACGAGTGTTTACCCATACCTATGTCTCCGTTCTTAGAATGGCAAATGGACTTCACACATATGCCTCCCTGTGGGCCGTTTAAATATCTCCTGGTGATTGTGGACAAATTCTCTAAATGGGTAGAAGCCTTTCCCTGTTCTTGAGGGAACACGAAGGTAGTTACTTGTATTCTGGCAAAAGAAATAATACCTCATTATGGGGTTCCAGATGACTCAGACAAGGGTACCCCTTTTACCTCGAAAGTCACACAAAACCTTTGTAAGTATCTCACTAAACTGGCGTTTTCACATTCTGTACCACCCTCAACCCTCTGGTATCGTAGAACTTACTAATCGAACATTGAAAGACAAACTAACTAAGGCCATGCAGGCCACAGGTTAAAAAAATTGGGTAGATTTATTGCCAGCCACTCTGGCTGAAATTCGTATGACACCAAGACCTAGTCTAGGGGGATACTCCCCCTACAAAATTTTTGGAAGACCTTTCCCTCTCCCCTGGAAGAGGGGAACACCGGCTCTGGGTACCTCTGATTTGAAAACACATATGGATGAGTATTCTGCAGCCCTTATAGATAAGTTGCATAAAATTTGTACCAAGATCAATAGTACAATATCGTCTCCACCAGCAGCACCCACACACCCCTTTCACGTGGGAGACAAGGTACTGGTACAACTTTTTAAACGATTTGGACAATTGGGAGAACCTAGATATAGTGGGCCTGCAGAAATAGTCGCCATTACTCGTACTGCTGTTCTAACTGACCTTTTTCCACAGTGGATCCATGCCACGCGATTGAAGAAGGCTCCATAACAAAGCTGTGTTACAATGACAAGTTTGCTATTAACGTTTTCTCTGTGTCCCTCTCTAGTCTCTCTCCTCTCTAAACTTTGTACAGGGACTAAGTAGGAGCTGAGGATCTTCAGACTACTCCCTGCAAGACGTTGTGAACAAAGAGGGGATCTCGCACCCCGTCTGGGACCAATCATCCTCACTACAACCATGAAAATCCTCATCACGAGCTTCGTGACCACTCTGCTGCTGCTTGGAGCAGGGTTACCCGCTCGAGCTGGCCCTCGAGACAACATCTTTTGGCAATTCGCTAACTGGACTGTGCGAACACACACACACATCCCAGAATACTGGGGTGTGATACTAGTCATAATCTAGTATCAAAGAGGGGAATTGTAAGGATTTATTTTTGATCTCAGTTTAACCAAGAAAGCATTAATCTATTTGCACCAGCTGAAAACAGTATTTTGCTTTTGTGGAACATTCCATTCTCTTATGCTATCTTACATCAGGCTGTACATCAGACATGTGTCTGCACATTCTGCTTATTATTGCATACCATTGTGATAACGTGTTGTAGATAACCTGACCTACTCCAAGCAAGGTCTCGAAGGTCTTCTCTCTCTGCCTCACTCACACACTCATGCGCACACACACACACACACAGAGACATATAAAAGTCTCCTGTTGTCTTTTTGTCTTTGGTGACTTGTGAATAAAGACTGAAACTATTCTCAGTTCCTCTCTTGCTTCGCGATTCGTCCCAGAATTCTGGGTGACACGAGGGGACCGATCTGCGAGAGGGTGATCGCTCCGGATTGGAGCAAGAGGTGAAGAGATGGTGAATCTCTGACCTAACAGATATGTTGTCTATATTCTATTGTGAATACAATATCAGTTTTTGAGATTTGTAAATTATTGCATTCTGTTTTTATTTACAGTTTGTACTTTGTCCCAACTTTTTTGGAATCGGGGTTGTACATAACTTCTCCTCTACACCCTCTCCCTTCTCAGACCTCACTACAAAGGGTGAGCTGGGCAAAATGTGCTGGACCAATAACATGGAGTGGGCATTCCAGCACCTAAAGAAGACCCTCGCCACTGCCCCATCTTCCAAAACCCAGACTTTGATCTCCCCTTTTTCACCCAATTGGACACCTCAGATATGGACCTGGGTGCTGTACTTTCGCAGGTCATAGAAGGTGAAGAGCACTCCCGTGCTGTACATCAGCCACAAACTGCTGCCAGTGGAGAAGAACTATATGGCTGTGGAGAGAGAAGCCATCAAGTTGGCAGTAACCAAGTTGAGGTATTATCTAAAGCCTCACTCACAACCCGCCATAAGTATTTTGAACACACACACACAGGTCGCAGGGTTTGGTAGCTCGCAGCCGTGCCACAGGGTCACGGTGAACCCAGGGGAAAGTTTGGGGGAGGAGTCCGGGCAAAGTACTTGTCAGGTACAGGTAGTCGTCGACTTACGACTTATGCAACTTACGACCGATTGACTTTACGACCGTCTGGTTATGACTGGCAAGTGTTTCCCAGCTGAGCTAGCTGAGCATACGACAGTTTCCGCCCTAGCTCCTGACCCCGCCCAGCATCCAGCCTCTCGCCGCGTACAACAGTTTCCGCCCCAGCTCCTGGTTTATGAAACGAGCAAATCCTCCCGCCAGCCTGAGTGCTGCAACAGCTGATGATGTAGACGACCCACAGCCAAGCACCAGTGATGCCAGCGGTCACCAAGTTTTGTATTTTGCTATGTTTTACATTTGTATTTTGGTATGTTCCAAACTACAATGTTTTCTATTTTTCACACCTGTATTTCGTATTTTTTATTTTGCACATATTAAATGAATTGTACTGTATGCAGTGTTTGACTTAAACCAAATAATGAGCCAAGGTAATGAAATAAGAAAATGTTGATAAAATAAGACTTTAAGATGATTACAATATATCATTACACATCACAATATACTTACGTTCATTTAACATAGGCCGACTTACGACCAGATCAGTTTACGACCGGTCAGTTGTAACCAAACGCAGTCGTAAGTCAACGACTACCTGTACAGGTTGCACACCTGACTTCCTCGAGGCGTGGGAAAAATTGCACCATTAGCCCGTGGAAAGCGTATATCTGACGCACATGATCAGTGTGTGTTCAGTGAGTGTGGAGTGTGTGAGACTTGCATTTTACCAGTTTCCTGCACTATGAGTTCGGGCTGCACTTGTGAAGCGTGTGACACGTGATTAGCACGTTACAATCACTCATAACTTGCGTGTGATGCAAGCCAGGAGTGGGTATAAAACTAGCGTGTCTGCAGCATTCTGCATCTGTCTTTCGACTGAAGAACATTGGATATTCATCTCATCTCATTATCTCTAGCTGCTTTATCCTGTTCTACAGGGTCGCAGGCAAGCTGGAGCCTATCCCAGCTGACTATGGGTGAAAGGCAGGGTACACCCTGGACAAGTCGCCAGGTCATCACAGGGCTGACACATAGACACAGACAACCATTCACACTCACATTCACACCTATGGTCAATTTAGAGTCACCAGTTAACCTAACCTGCATGTCTTTGGACTGTGGGGGAAACCGGAGCACCTGGAGGAAACCCACGCAGACATGGAGAGAACATGTAAATTCCGCACAGAAAGGCCCTCATCGGCCACAGGGCTCAAACCCGGACCTTCTTGCTGTGAGGCAACAGCGCTAACCACTACACTACCGTGCCGCCCACATTGGATATTTTGTGGGAAAATTAAAAAAAAAAAAAATATCAGTTTAAAGTTTAGAAAATGGGACCCAAGAAGTCGCAAGCAAAAGTGAAGTAACACAGCCTGAAACAGCAGAGGGGGAGGAGGAAGAGGAATTTGATGGATGGTAGCAGCACCAGCGAGCCCTGCACAGACAGGGCCTTCAAGCTGGCAGAAGGCACAGCACCCCACCAGAGGTATTTTCACAGGTAAATACACATGCTTTAAACATTAATTTCAGTATCTATATGCTTGTGTAATTAATATTATATATGCTGATTTTCATGTCTGTTTCAGCAAACAACGCCCAGAAGTGAGGACAGTGCAGTCCCATCATCGCTGTCAGGCCATTGTGCCATGCTCAGTGATAAGGACAAGGACATCCCAACACCCCGTCCCACCATTCAGCAGAAGTACGGTAGGAGCAGGACAGCAGCTCGGAGTCAGAGTGTGTTTCAGTGCTCAAAATGTTGGACTATTTAGTTGGGATTTTTTACAGTGTAATAAAATGCGTTAATCCCTTATACTCCTGTTTTATTATTTGACGTTTGCATGGTAAATTAACATGTGCTCAAATAAAAACAGCAAATGAGGTGGTGGTCTTCCTTTCAACAATGCTGCACGCTACATGATCGGTTCCTTGGTTCCTCCTACACACACACACACACACACACACACACAGGGGCAAAAAAGTATTTAGTCAGTCACCAATTGTGCAAGTTCTCCCACTTAAAAAGATGAGAGGCCTATAATTTTCATCATAGGTATACCTCAACTATGAGAGACAAAATGAGAAAAAAAAACCCAGAAAATCACATTGTCTGATTTTTAAATAATTTATTTGCAAATTATGGTGGAAAATAAGTATTTGGTCAATAACAAAAGCTCATCTCAATGCTTTGTTATATACCCTTTGTTGGCAATGACAGAGGTCAAACGTTTTCTGTAAGTCTTCACAAGGTTTTCACACACTGTTGCTGGTATTTTGGCCCATTCCTCCATGCAGATCTCCTCTAGAGCAGTGATGTTTTGGGGCTGTCGCTGGGCAACATGGACTTTCAACTCCCTCCAAAGATTTTCTATGGGGTTGAGATCTGGAGACTGGCTAGGCCACTCCAGGACCTTGAAATGCTTCTTACGAAGCCACTCCTTCGTTGCCCAGGTGGTGTGTTTGGGATCATTGTCATGCTGAAAGACCCAGCCACGTTTCATCTTCAATGCCCTTGCTGATGGAAGGAGGTTTTCACTCAAAATCTCACGATACATGGCCCCATTCATTCTTTCCTTTACACGGATCAGTCGTCCTGGTCCCTTTGCAGAAAAACAGCCCCAAAGCATGATGTTTCCACCCCCATGCTTCACAGTAGGTATGGTGTTCTTTGGATGCAACTCAGCATTCTTTCTCCTCCAAACATGACAAGTTGAGTTTTTACCAAAAAGTTCTATTTTGGTTTCATCTGACCATATGACATTCTCCCAATCCTCTTCTGGATCATCCAAATGCTCTCTAGCAAACTTCAGACGGGCCTGGACATGTACTGGCTTAAGCAGGGGGCACTGCAGGATTTGAGTCCCTGGCGGCGTAGTGTGTTACTGATGGTAGCCTTTGTTACTTTGGTCCCAGCTCTCTGCAGGTCATTCACTAGGTCCCCCCGTATGGTTCTGGGATTTTTGCTCACCGTTCTTGTGATCATTTTGACCCCACGGGGTGAGATCTTGTGTGGAGCCCCAGATCGAGGGAGATTATCAGTGGTCTTGTATGTCTTCCATTTTCTAATAATTGCTTCCACCGTTGATTTCTTCACACCAAGCTGCTTACCTATTGCGGATTCAGTCTTCCCAGCCTGGTGCAGGTCTACAATTTTGTTTCTGGTGTCCTTTGACAGCTCTTTGGTCTTGGCCATAGTGGAGCTTGGAGTGTGACTGTTTGAGGTTGTGGACAGATGTCTTTTATACTGATAACGAGTTCAAACAGGTGCCATTAATACAGGTAACGAGTGGACAGAGGAGCCTCTTAAAGAAGTTACAGGTCTGTGAGAGCCAGAAATCTTGCTTGTTTGTAGGTGACCAAATACTTATTTTACCAAGGAATTTACCAATTAATTCATTAAAAATCCTACAATGTGATTTCCTGGATTCTTTCCCCCCATTCTGTCTCTCATAGTTGAAGCGTACCTATGATCAAAATTACAGGCCTCTCTCATCTTTTTAAGTGGGAGAACTTGCACAATTGGTGGCTGACTAAATACTTTTTTGACCCACTGTATACATACATACATACATAACATACACCCAGAGTCTTGCCCCTCATGCCGCGTGCAGGTCGCATGCGCTGAGTGCACACGACACATAGGGGTAGAAAGTGAGATGCACTTCTGTTTTGCACGCTGCACAAATAGCAAGTGTGGAATATTTGTATAGTATTTCTGAGGTACTTCACTCATATAATGATCGTGCGTCACTCATGCGTCTTACTGTCATCGCAAAAAGCTCCTACTAGCCGCGCTGCTGACTTGGTTCAAGCATACAAAAGGAGTAGGGGTCCCATACATAGTGTATGTGTTCTTAATTTGTCGCAAGACCCATAGAATTTGCATGTGCAGGACCAAAAATCTCCACAGTCTGTGACCTTCTACCGTATGACGCTGAACACACGCAAGTGTCGTACAAGTCTCAAGCACGGTTTTGCCAAATTTTTTACCATAGGCAGCCCATACGGCGGGTTCTGAGTGAGGCTTAACAGGTCGTAATTTCACCCTGCTCACCAATCATGCACCACTCCAGTGGATGATGGCTGTCAAAGATACCAGTGCTGGTGTTACTCACTGGTTCTTATCATTGCAGGATTTCTCTTTCCAGGTCCAACATAGAGCTGGGATCCAGCATGGGAACACCGATGGCCTATCCAGGAGCCACAGCCTCTGGGCCGAGCCTTGGAGGACAGTCGGCTTGGAGCTAAGGCAGGCGGATGCAACAGCAGCCAGAGGAAACCACTGCCAAAACAGCGCACTGCTCCTCAGTCTACTGCTCCCGTGGGGCTGAAAGGATGGCGCTGATTTGGCACAACTGTTTTGGACAGCCGAGAGCAGTGTGGCTATAGGGCAGAGCAGCTGATCAAACATTGCTGGAGTGGAATAATCAGCGCCATGATCAGGTATCATCAAGCAGCCTGGGGAGTTTAAAAAGACGCCACTCAGCTCAGAGGTTAGTGAATCTCGCTCAATGCTGTGCATCTCACTCTCTCACTCTCTCTCTCTGCTCAGGACACCTTGCCAATGCCGAGGACAATGAGGAAGAAATCAGAGAGCCTTTAATTCTCCACTGGCGGATCCTCCAATCTTCATAACCACTGGAGCTTCACACAAAGACACAGACACCACCAGTGCCTGCCTGCAACCCTGCCTCCGGCCAGCTCTTGATCAGTGCACTTGCACTGATCACTCCATTCACCTCTCCTCCACTCTCCCACTTCTTTTTCATTAAAAGCACACTAGAATTAACTCACTGATTTGTATCTTGTGTGTCTGTGTTCATCCTGCTGCCAAAGTGAGTACTCACAATATATTCAATTTAGATTTGATGCTAGTAACATGTTTCATCCAAGTTGGGACATGTGCAACAAAAGACTGGAAAAGTTGTGTAATGCTTAAAAAAAAAAAAAAAACCTGCCTTGAACATCTCATAACTAATTAGGTAAATGGGCAATGGGTCAATATCAACATTTGATATGTAGTCTTTATAATGTTTTCAATGAAATATAGGATTTCAATGATTTGCACATCGGATCTTTTTTTTTTTTTACATTTTCACAACATCCCAACATTTTTGGAAACGGGGTTGTAGCTAGTATAGTTAACTTGACAGTAAGACAACCTAGCTTATCTACATGGAGGATCATTTAATTTTCCTGCCTGTGTCCCATTCAAGGAAATAGAGTGTGTTGTGATAAATTTACTGTCATGTTGGTGCCAGATGGCGATTTTTAGTTGTCCTTCCAGGTTGCATTTCCCAGAGAATACTGTGGTCCATGGACATGGCTGCCATGGACAATCACACCCTAGTGATGCAGACCAGTTGCAAACTAACCAATTAAACCAGAGCTGATCGGC
Source organism: Neoarius graeffei (assembly GCF_027579695.1). Taxonomy (NCBI): domain Eukaryota; kingdom Metazoa; phylum Chordata; class Actinopteri; order Siluriformes; family Ariidae; genus Neoarius; species Neoarius graeffei. The sequence continues at coordinate 31,860,188 of NC_083591.1, forward strand.
AATAAAGAGCCAACCAAAGAAGGCAATATACCTTGTTTCATTCTTGGGCCAAATCATAGGGTTATAAATGGGCATGTAATACCACCTCTTGACAATTTTTGCCCCAAATAAACTCAAATACCTTCTATTTAGACATCAGAGAACAAAGTTACACATAGTATTGAGCAGTTTTAATTAATTTCAACTGCTAGAGATATGTTAGATGTTCACAAGTGGATTCTTACCCGTTTGTCGTCCTGCTAGACGGTTCATGAGGTAAGACTTCCCTGTGCGGTAGAGTCCCACTACAGACACTACAATAACTGGTTCAGTAATCTCATCCAGGATCTTTTTAGCTTCCTTCAGAACACAGAGCTGTCCTTCAGAATCGCTGCTTATCAGCCATACTGGCTCCTCCATGGCTCTGACCATATCATCAACAGAACAAAACACAATTAAATAATGTTTTGTAATTTCAATGCAACATCATAGCAAAGACACTTTTCACATTTTATGAAGGCAATATTCATGCAAAACCCTATTAGTAATGACTTTACACTAGATAGCAATATGACTTGAGAATTTCTGATTTTTCACCATTTTTAAAAATATTGTCACACTAGGGACAAGTGGCTGTCACAGGGCTTATGCCTGTTTTGTGATGGCTTTGTGAAGTCAATTGTCTAATTACTCCAATTCTAAGGTCCCTTCACTGGCTTCCAGTAAGCTACAGAATTGACTTTAAAGCATTGCTGCTGGTGTACAAATCTCTAAATGGTACAGGGCCCAATTACCTCTCTGATATGTTGCAGCAGCCTAACCCAATCAGATCTACCAGATCGCAGCAGCAAAATTTACTGGTAAAACCTGTTGTGTGGTGAAGCAGCTTTTAGCTACTATGCAGTACAGCTATGGAACCAACTCCCAGAGGACATTAAAAATGCTCCTGCTGTTGGCAGCTTCAAATCTAGATTAAAGACCAAGCTGTTTTCAGATGCTTTCTGCTAACTGATAAATATCATCTTTACATGTTAAACTTTACTTAACTTTTACAGTCTTTGCATGTTTTAAACTTAACTTTTATTCTATTTTATTCTGCTGTTTTTTACTGAACTTTTACTTCATTTTATTATTTTATTTCTACTATTGTTTAATTCTTATTTTTTCTCTCTTCTTCCCCCTTTATTTTATGTAATTTTATTTTCTATTGTTTACTGTTTTGCCTTTACCTCTGTAAAGCACATTGAACTGCCACTGTGTATGAAATGCACTATATAAATAAACTTGGCTTGCCTTGCCATGAACTTCATGTTTCCAGGTTTTCCTTATTTTGATTTTATAAATCACTCTCGTCTCTAGGATTGTAGTTCATCATGTCTGCCTAGGTTAAGGGTCAACAAGTATAAAACCAAAAGGCAACATATAAATGGTAGAGTATGGCTAAATATTTAATTTTAATCTATGAAGCTTCTCCTGTGGACCCACCACCTGCAGGAGGTGCCGTAAGGGTCCGGTGCACTATTGATCGGGTAGCAGCCAAAGGCGGAAGCCCTGGCATACTGATCCCTGGGTGACAAAACTGGCTTTTGGGACATGGAATGTAACCTCTCTGGTGGGAAAGGAGCCTGAGCTTGTGCGTGAGATTGAGCGGTACCGACTAGATATAGTTGGGCTCACTAACGCATAGCTTGGATTCTGGAACCAATTTCCTGGAGAGGGGTTGGACTCTCTTCTATGCTGGAGTTGCCAAGGGTGGGGCTATTGGTAGCCCCCCCCCAGTTCGGCGCACTAACATCGGAGTTCTCCCCAGTGAATGACAGGGTTGTTTCTCTGCACCGTCGGGTCGGGGAACGGTCTCTGACTGTCATTTGTGCTTATGCGCCAAATGGTAGTTCAGACTACCCGGCCTTCTTGGGAGTCCTTGAGTGGGGGGGCTAGACAGTGCAACACGAGGGGACTCCCTTGTTTTACTGGGGGACTTCAATGCTCATGTGGGCAATGACAGTGAGACCTGGAAAGGTGTGATTGGGAGAAACTGCCTGCCCGATCTGAACCTGAGCAGTGTTCTGTTGTTGGACTTCTGTGCCATGCACGGTTTGGCCATAATGAACACCACGTTTGAGCATAAGGGTGTCCATAAGTGCATGTGCCATGAGGACACCCTAGGCCATAGATTGATGATTGACTTTGTAGTCGTTTCATCTGATCTATGACTGTATATCTTGGATACTCGGGTGAAGAGAGGAGCAGAGCTGTCAACTGATCACTACCTGGTGGCGAGCTGGATCAGATGGCGGGGGAGGAGGCTGGACAGACCTGGTAGGCCCAAACGTTTAGTGAGGGTATGCTGGGAACGTCTAGTGGAGGCTCCTGTCTGTCGGATCTTCAACTGCCACCTCTGGCAGAGCTTCAACTGCATACTGGGGGAGGATGGGGACAGAGTCCGAGTGGACCATGTTTTGCACCTCCATTGCTGAGGCAGCTGTGCAGAACTGCAGCTGCAAGGTTGCTGGTACCTGCAGGGGTGATAGCGTTCCGGCGCTGTGCCGGATTTCCAGCGTACCGTGGCTGGGGGAAAAAAAAAAAAAAAAAAAAATCTAGTTCGCCCATTGTCCTGTGTCATTCTGAGATGCGCAGATAGACAGTAAAGGGAATTCCGAATTCCCTTTACTGTCTATCTGCGCATCCCAGAGTGACACAGGACAATGGGCGAACTAGATTTTTTTTTTCCCCCCAGCCACGGTACGCCGGAAATCCGGCGTGGCGCCGGAACGCTATCACCCCGTACCTGTCATGGCGGTAATCCCCGAACCCGGTGGTGGACACCTGTGGGAGCCATCAAGCTGAAGAGTCCTATCGGGCTTGGTTAGCCTGTGGGTCTCCAGAGGCAGTTGACAGATACCGATGGTCCAAGCGGAACGCAGCTCTGGCGGTCACTGAAGCAAAAACTCGGGTGTGGGAGGAGTTCGGTGAAGCCATGGAATGCGATTTTCGGTTGGCCTTGAAGAGATTCTGGAAAGCCATCCGGCGGCTCAGGAAGGGGAAGCAGTGCTCTGTCCCTACTGTTTACAGTGAGGATGGAGTGTGGTTGACCTCAACTGGGAATATCATCTGGCAGTGGAAGGAATACTTAGAGGATCTCCTCAATCCCACCTTCATGTTGTCTGAGGAGGACGCAGAGTCTGAGGGTGCTTGGGAGGACTCACCCATCACAGCGGCTGAGGTTGCCGAGGTGGTTAAAAAGCTCCTTGGTGGCCGGGCTCCGGGGTGGATGAGATTCGTCCGGAGTTCCTGAAGGCACTGGATGTTGTTGGGCTGTCTTGGCTGACATGCCTCTTCAACATTGCATGGAGATTGGGGACAGTGCCTCTGGATTGGCAGACTGGGGTGGTGGTTCCCCTTTTTAAAAAGGGGGACCAGAGAGTGTGTTCCAACTACAGGGATCACACTTCTCAGCCTCCCTAGGAAAGCCTATGCTGGGGTGCTGGAGAGGAGAGTTCGGTCGATAGTCGAACCTCGGATTCAGGAGGAACAATGCAGTTTTCGTCCTGGTTGTGGAACACTGGACCAGCTCTTTACCCTTGCAAGGGTACTAGAGGGTGCATGGGAGTTTGCCCAAGCGGTCTACATGTGTTTTGTGGACCTGGAGAAGGCTTACGACCGTGTCCCTCATGGTGCCCTGTGGGGGGTGCTTCGTGAGTATGGGGTTCAGGGCCCATTACTGCGGGCCATTTGGATCCTGTATGACCGAAGCAGGAGTTTGGTTCGCATTGACAGCAGTAAGTCAGACTCGTTCCCTGTGCATGTGGGACTCCACCAGGGCTGCCCTTTGTCACCGGTTCTGTTCATAACTTTTATGACCAGAATTTCTAGGCACAGCCAAGGGGCGGAGGGTGTCCAGTTTGGTGGCATCAGGATCATGTCTCTGCTTTTTGCAGATGATGTGGTCCTGTTGGCTTCATCAATATGTGACTTACAGCATGCGCTGGGACATTTTGCAGCTGAATGCAAAGTGGCTGGGATGAGGATCAGCACCTTCAAGTCCATGGCCATGGCGCTCAGCTGGAAATGGGTGGAGTGCCTACTTCAGGTCAGGGGGGAGTTGCTACCTAAAGTGGAGGAGTTTAAGTATCTTGGGGTTTTGTTCACAAGTGAGGGTAAGGGGGAGCGGGAGTTGGACAGATGGAATGGGGCAACGTCAGCAGTGATGTGGACACTAAACTGGTTGTGGTAAAGAGAGAGCTGAGCCAAAAGGCAAAGCTCTCAATTTACTGGTCCATCTACGTTCCCACTCTCACTTATGGTCATGAGCTCTGGGTAGTGACTGAAAGAATGAGATCACGGATACAAGTGGTAGACATGAGTTTTCTCCACAGGGTGGCTGGGCTCCCCCTTAGAGACAGGGTGAGAACCTTGGTCATTCGAGAGAGACTCAGTAGAACCACTGCTCCTCCACATCGAAAGGAGTCAGTTGAGGTGGTTCAGGCACCTTGTTAGGATGCCCCCTGGACGCCTCCCAAGGGAGATTCTCTGTGCATGCCTCACCAGGAGGAGACCCTGGGGCAGACCCAGGACACATTGGAGAGATTACATCTCTCAGCTGGCCTGGGAACACCTCAGTATTCCCCCAGAAGAGCTGGTGGAGGTGGACAGGGAGAGGGAAGTCTGGGCTGTTCTGCTTAGGCGGTTCCCCCCATGACCCAGATCCAGATAAGCCGTAGAAAATGGATAGATTTTCCACGGCTTTTGGATGAAGCTTTTGGAGAGCCATTACTTAGCATGTTAACTGCATTTCAGGATGAGAAACATGGCCCACCAGGGACAAGCACAACTTCCTTTCTTTGACTGGGCTATGTTAACCTTAACTCACACCAATAGTTCTGTCTGAGATTCATGTAGCAGCTTCTTAGAAATTGTTAAGTGCAACTATGGCTAAACAGCCATCATTGACCTGTTTTCTAAAAAAAAAAAAAAAATTAAAAAACAACCAAAAAATGTCTGGAGGACTAAAGAAAGAGAATCAACAGACACTTTGAATTATAATGACATTATCAACATCAATTCAAAACCCAGATGATAACTGGCAGTGGGGGTGTGGTCGAGTGTCAGCTGTGAATGGTGAGGAGTCAGGTTGAACCAGCAGGTAACACGTGACGAGTTGCACCTGTGTTAGGGTGCATCAGTTGCCCTCACTTTCATAAAATCTGATGCATTTTTGTTTGGGTGTTCCTTTTCACCAATAAAGACAGCCTGTAAAATTTTTTGACCATATTCAAAAGTCTAATGGTGGCACCATGAGGTTCATTTTTTGCCAAAAAAAACCCGCTTATTTTATGTTTTCACGTAAGGTTTGAATCACAATGTTGGACTCCATTTATTGATTTCTTGTGACCCAGAGATCATGTTAAGAACCTTTGCAAGGGATTGAGAAGCATTAAATGTGATTCATAATATATTTGTATTGTTTAAAAGTAGTTGAACAATGATTCAATGAACAGCTAAAACTCAAACTGTGCTTGATAATATATTTAGAATATGTACTAAAAATGTGTATCTAAGATATTTGGTATACTCTATAAGGTGCCATAATGTTTCATGAAAAGTGATCGAAATTTTGTCAAGTGTCATAAAATAGCAGCTTTTTCCATAACTTTGAGCTCCTGGTGCCACCATTAAACTTTTGAATTTTGTCAAAATATTTCACCCAGTGTGTTTTCTTACCAAAAGAAACAAACAAAAATGCATCATGATCGGAGGAACTTTTCATTTTTAGGGGGCAACTGATGCACCCTAACCTGTGTCTCATTACTGGCTGTCTATTAATTTTTTTACTCTGTGTGTCTTTCAGATGGCCGGTAATGAGAGAGTGAGCTGTGTTCTCCAATGTGGGTATATGCATGTGTTAGTCACTGAAAAGTGAGCATTAAAATAAAGAGCACCTTGAATTGTTGTGCCTGTTTACAGTTCCTCACTGCCCAACTTAGAAAGCTGTTACAATATCATAGACCAATACAGTTTCCATTTTTACTCAGAGCCATCATGGCATAGTTAAGATAGCTTGCCATCCTTGTTTTCCTGGCTGGAATATACTGAAAAACAAGGCTCAGCAAAAAATAAAAATAAAAAAATAAAATTCAGGGTTTTTTTATTATGTTTTTTTTTTTTTTTTACTGTCCATTGCAGTGCATGGTCAGCCACAGTAGTTGCAAAGTATTGCTATAAAAACAGAATATATATGTTTGTTGTTTTTTTCATTTGTAGAAAAATAAAAAGTTGGACAACTTGAACACAAAACTCATTTGAAGTAGTGCACAGTAGTTCCAGTGCTACACTTTTTTTAAGCCTTATCTGTAACTATATAATAACATTGAAGAATGGCTGCCCATATCTCAGCGTCATTGTCCATGCCTGCCTTGAAACAGTTTCTTTGTAGAACAAAGTAGTAAATCTACCCTGCACTTGTCACAATCCATCCATCCATTTTCTTCCACTTATCAGAAGTCGGGTTGCGGTGGTAGCAGACTAAGCAGGGTATTCCAGGCGTCCCTCTCCCCAGCAACACTTTCCAGTTCCTCCTGAGGAATCCCAAGGCACTCCCAGGCCAAATGAGATATATAATCTCTCCAGCATGTTCTGGGTCTACCCTGAGGTCTCCTCCCAGTTGGAGATGCCTGGAAAACCTCCAAAGGAAGGTGCCCAGGAGGCATCCTAATCAGATGCCCCAACCACCTCAGCTGACTCCTTTTGACATGAAGGAGCAGCAGCTCTACTCCGAGATCACTCCGGATGTCTGAGCTTCTCCCCCTACCTCTAAGGGTGAGCCCAGCCACCCTCCGGAGAAACCTAATTTCAGCCGCTTGTATCTGCAATCTCATCCTTTCGGTCACTACCCAAAGCTCATGACCATAGGTGAGGGTTGGAACGTAGATTGACTGGTAAATTGAAAGCTTTGCCTTCCAGCTCAGGTCCCTCTTCACCATGATGGACCGGTACACTGCCCGCATTACTGCTGGTGCCGCCCCAATCCACCTGTCCATCTCATGCTCCATTTTATCATCACTCATGAACAAGACCCTGAGATACTTAAACTCCTTCACTTGGGGCAGCAACTCACTCCCAATTTGGAGAGAGTACTCCACCATTTTCCGGCAGAGAACCATGGACTCCGACTTAGAGGTGCTGACTCATCCCAGCCGCTTCACTCTCAGCTGCAAACCATCCCAGTGCTTGCTGAAGGTCATGCTCTGAAGGAGCCAACAGAACCACATCATCTGCAAAGAGCAGAAGGGACTTCTCATAGTACACGTGTTTTCCCAGTGCACTTTGGCAATTTACATCTGGTTGCTTCTTTATGATCATTGTAATTTGGCATGTGGTCCATCATGTCACTGCAGACATCTTCAGTTGGCCTTCATTCAGCAGAAGCTTTCCATACAGATTCCTGTTTGAGTGGTGGGCTTTGTGACAAGCTTGGTCTTCCTCTTTTCCTTGCTGCTTCCCTGTTCGCACAAAGGCTTCTGTTATATGCACAAGGGCTTTTGCTATTTTGAGGCACTGAAGATTCAACATGTACTGCTGAGGAATGTCCAGGCATGCTTTGTCCTTTTGATATTCATGCCAGCTCTTCACAACAGCCAGATCAAAGACATGGGCAATGATTCTAAGAGTCCATTTTTGAAACACTAAGATTGGTTAGTGTGGCAGAGGCCCCAGCATGTCCCAGCAGAAGAACATCACTGCAAAAGAACATAGTTGCAGTGAGTTAAATAGTGCTGTTCTCCACCCTTCAGCAGCTTCCAGGGAGTACAAAAGGTCCCCTCATTTCTCATAAGTGAGTGTTCTCATCCCAAAGTCATGTTACTGAAGGTTCTCTCCTGATGATGATACCATGCCAAGCACGAGATGGCTCCCAGCCAAGACTCCACACATGCCAAGAGACAGAGCGCCAGTCCACTCAAGAGCAACCACGAACCACGGCCCTCCAGTACCTCACCACCTGACCACAGGAGGAAGCTAGCTGAGCACCTCACCTCCTTCATGCTACACTTTGACCAAGTTCTTGGGCACCTCACTTGTCCCTCTCTCACCTTCCTCCCTTTTCTCCAAAAATGTAAATAAAGAGCACTTATTTTTTCTAGCTCCTTGGATCAGTGTTTGTGTTCTGCCCCATCACAGTTGCAGATCGCTACAGTGGTGAAGAATGCAGCCATGAGCATTGGCCCCACCCTTTCCCCACCTCACCTCCCCATGAAGCCCCCAATCAAGCACCTTCTAGAGACCAGCCTGCAAAAGCAGGTGACTTAAGGTCACTAGGTGGCCATCCAAGAACTACTACAGCACTGAGCCACCTAGGAGTCCTCCCTTCCCAACCTCCTCTGCAGGAGGCCCAGAAACTGCTCAGCAAGCTCGGCCCAGACGACAATGTTGAGGTCTTCCTCTACGTGTTTGACAATACCATATTTCAGGTGAGCTGGGCTGAAGAAGAATGGGCCTGGGTCCTCACCCTTCTGCTGACTGGAAAGGCACAGTGGGCCTCCTATGCTCTTCCTCGAGGAGGAGCTATCCTGACTAAAACATCTGTCATTGTAGCCAGCCTGGGATGAAACTCCCCAGTGGTGGCCCAAACCCAAGCACAGCCCCTGCTTGAATGTCCTGGCTGTGTGGTACACACCCCGCCAAACTCCCTGGGGCCCCATACCATCGTCTGGCTGAATGGATGTACTGTCAAGGCCATTCTGGATTCCAAGAGCACCATCACCCTTGCCCAGCCCTTGGTACTTACCCAAGCCCACAACCCCAAGTGGTACTGTAAAGGTTATTTGCATGCATGCACAAGAGGTGGTTGCCGCCAGGGTGTGGGTGGGGGACTGCTGAGGTGAGTGGGAGCTGTTAATTGGGGTAATGCCTGATCTTCCTGTTTCTCTGTTTATATTAAAAGATTGGCCCAGGTCCCCCACTGAGCTGCTGGCTCTCCAGGAAGCCAGGTACCCCAGGCTGACCCACAGACTGGTAAGCCTGAGGAAAGTGTAGACAACTCCTTGCCAAGGAGTCGGAGGACAACACTGATGCTGCAGCAAAGGATGAGTCCCACTCTGCCACTAACCCCCTCACTCTTGTTTCAGCAGGTCACCTATGAAGGAAATTTCAGCTGGGAACACAAGGAGGATGACTGGCTAAAACTATTGGTGACAAGTGCACCTGGTTGAGGATGAGGACCAGTAAACTGGGCATGCTCTGCCCAAAGCATACTTCTTAATCCAAGGGAGCCTACTGTATTACTACACTGACCGCTGGGGGCAACCCTGTGATCTTCTGGTGGTCCCCTGGTCCAAGATCAATTAAGTTATGCATCCGCACCCATTCTCATCCCCTCAGGGGCCACCTGTGAGTCCACAACACACTCACCAAGCTAAGGGACTGTGTCCAGTGCACTGCCCTGGCAAAGCCTACCCCCACACTGCTCATTCCTCTCCCCATCATCAGGGTATTCTTTGAGAGAGTGGGGATGGATTTGTTGGATCCACTCCCCAAGTCAGCCTGTGGACATACATCCAGGTAATGATTGATTACGCCCCCCTCCGAAAGGCCACCTCCAAAACCACTGCAAGGGAACTGGTCCTGCTCTTCAAGATCAAGATCCTTTTATTATCACTGCACCATACAGTACAGTGAAATTGAAGCACGCAATCCAGTCAATGTATTCATACAGACTAGACCCCGAAGCCGCCGCCAGGCGCCGCTAAAACCGCCATTTAGAATTTGAGCCGCCGCCAGCCAATAATTTTGTAAGCCAATTTGAGCCGCTATCTAATAAAATTTGGCTGAGCCACTAAGAATTGTGTACATCAAATAATGGTTTTATCCACATCATGAGCTACAAGAAAAGTGACACAAACATGATCAACTGTACACACTAGTAGTAACACAATAGAGACGTATAGGCATACACTGTAGAGATTTAGAACTGATATCACAGCACAGAGAGCCACCACAAGCTTGCCGTTGTGACTACCTGTCTGGCTTCCCGCCCCTCACACCGTTACCACAATACACTGGGGAACCCGGGAACCCACCCAGAGCATCAATCGACTCCGATATTGACGAGATGGCTGCATTCTTTGCCGCTGCTGAGGGAAAGTGTAAAGGTATTTTTTTTTTGTTTGTTTCACATACTTCGAGATTGATATATAAAAAAAAAAAAAGTACTCCACCACTACTTTCATCGTAGTAAGATAGCTGCCAGTCCTTCACTGGTCATTGCTAGTGAGAGTAGATAGCTAGATGCCTTCCTCGAACAATCCAGATTAGCTTATTATTAGCATTGAACTACAATCTTGCTAGATTTATATTTACAATGAAGTAAGAGACCAGGGGACCTGTGGTAAATATGATTCCACGTTAAATGACCCGTGTGTGTGTGTGTGTGTGTGTGTGTGTGTGTGTGTGTGTGTGTGTGTGTGTGAGAGAGAGAGAGAGAGATAATAATAATACATCTAAGTACTTATAATAAATAAATGTAATAAATAAATAACTTCTAATCAATAAATGCTATCATAAATACACCATTTGTTGTAGTACAATCAGTTTTTTAACCAAACTGTGTTGTGGAAATAGCCTATGTATCTGTGTAACCAGTACACTGCATCTTAATCAATTGAACGTAGACCATAGGCGTGAAGAAACAGTATCAGCCATTTGTAGCCATAAACATTTTGGTGGCTGCAGCAGCCATTAAGGTTTTGGCTGAGTCAGCTAGCCAGCCAATAATTTCATCAGCCAGCCATTATCCTGAAAACAAACGGCTTCGGGGTCTAATACAGACACTTAGTATTGGGGGGGGGGGGGGGGAGTCAGATCTGTACAAGATAAACATTCAAGTAAAAAGATAAACAAATCTATACAAGATACCGTATTTTCTGGACTATAGAGCGCACCTGTATATAAGCCGCATCCGCTCTATTTAAAAAAAATATATATATACACAAGCCGCACCGGGCTATAAGCCGCAGATATCCATGTTGAAAAATTAGATATTTACTGCATGTACAGAACGATTTTGTACTGTAAATGTACATGTATGTACCTGAACAGATTCTTTCCGAACAGTGCCTTTTAACACGGCAGCAACTTTGCTGATTAAACCGGAACAGAACCAAGAGAAAATAACTGGTATTTATTTACCTTCATTTCTCCTGTGTTTGAAACCACAAGTCACTTTAATCATCTTCGCTGGATTTGAAAATAATTACCAGTTAGTAATTTGTCGTGCGTGTTCTATCTGCTAAAGATCTGCTAATTCTTCTTTGCATTGATTTTTCGTCCATCTTATTTTTGATTCTACTTCCGGTTAGAGCGCCCCTAGCGGTGGAAGAAAAATCCACAGAATAGCCGCACCTTTGTATAAGCCGCATGGTTCAAAACCTAGGAAAAAAGTAGCAGCTTATAGTCCAGAAAATACAGTAGATAAGATTTGTCTTTGAATCTTTGAATTAAAAAGAAACATCTTTTCAAGAACTGCTTAACAAAAAAAAAAAAAAGTTGATTCTATGTATCTAGATTGTGGCCCACGATACAGCAGGTTATTGCACAGTAATAAGTGAATGTATTGCACAATTAGGCATGATAATTGCACATTTGCCCATGTTGACAGAGTGCAATTGAGCACAAGCAATATAAATAAATAAATATAGGTGATCGAGAGAACGAGGTACATGTGGTTGTACAAACATACTACTTAAGTAAGAGGTAGGCATGTAGCAGTGTAGACAGTTTGTGTTACCATTCAGTCCTGTTTCTGTCTCTACTGCTGGCATTTGTGTAGGTGACTGGCTTTGTTCAGTTCACGTATGACACTCAGGTAAAAGCTGTTCTTTACTAGTCTATTTGTCTGTGAAACAATGGACCTGAACAGTCTACCAAAGGGCAGTGGTTCAAGAAGCTGGTGTCCAGGGTGGGAAGGGTCTTTCTTTCGTGTAAGTTTACAGTTGCGGTCAGAAGTTTACATACAGTGACATGAACGTCATATTGGGTATGAATGTCATGGCAATATTTGGGCTTTCAGTAATTTCTTTGAACTGATCTTTTTCTGTGGCAGAATAATTGTACAGCATACATCTTTAATTAAAAAACACACTAGAATTTGGTGCACAAGTTTTAATTTTCTTTGGGTTTTCTGAAATCAACACAGGGTCAAAATTATACATACAGGGTCAAAAATTGACATCCGCTCACTTAGATTATTAATTCAGAGGTGCTGAAACTTCCAAAATGTCTCTTATCTTGGCTAAGGCCTCTTAACTTTGTTAGTGATCATGATTGACTACAGCTGGTAGCTTCTCTGTGCCTTCATAAAAAGGGTTTGTTTACAGCACTCATTGGATTGACCAACACACAGTAAAATGGGAAATTCCAAGGAGCTCAGTGCAGATCTGAGAAAGAGGTTCACAGGTATACACAACTCCAGAATGTCTCTTGGAGCCATTTCTAAACAACTGCAAATTCCAAGATCAGTTCAAGCAATTGTGTCCAAGTTATTGTGAGGTGCAGTCACTTCGCCAAGCCACTTTGCTTCAAGAAAACCCAAACTGTCACTCTCAGCTAAAAGGAAATTGGTTTGGATTAGGGATGGCGAAAACTAAAAAATCTTGACCGACCACCGAGCCTCATTAGCCAGTTAAAGTCAGTTAACCTATGAGTTTAAACAGGGATGCAAACGGCGCACCTTTTGACGGATGCCGCCTTTTTCACGGCTGAATCGTGCAGATCTGATTTTTTTTCCGGGGGGGGGGGGGGGGGGGGGGGGGGTGTTGGAGTGTCTGAATAATTTAATCAGAGTAAATTCTGTATTAAAATTACTAAATAAGCAAATGCCGTTACAGTCCATGAAACATAGGAAGTATGAGAAGAAAACAGTAAATCAGAAAGCTGCGCACGTTTTCGCTGAAGCTGCGCAAATGTGTGCAGCTTTCTGATTTACTGGTTTCTTCTCATACTTCCTATGTTTCATGGACTGTAACGGCATTTGCTTATTTAGTAATTTTAATACAGAATTTACTCTATGAAATTATTCAGACACTCCAACGCCCCCCCCCCCAAAAAAAAAAAAAAAAATCGGATCTGCACGATTCAGCCGTGAAAAAGTCGGCATCTGCGCCTTTAGTTTGTGTGGAGATATATGATCTGCAATAACATGCATTGTTGGCTACAGACCAAAATATACTTTCAGAATGCACTGGCCAAGGCAGGACTAAACTCGATGTGCCTTCTAATAATTTAAAAAAAAAAAAAAAAAAAACACAATAGTAATTTGTATCTAAAAAGCCTGTGTCTACACTTTTCTTTCGCCAAGTGGCAGCAGGAGGGCGGGACATGACTGAATGGGTGTTTCTGATTTGTCAGCTGTCGTCCTTACACCGCATGGCATGCCCCAAGCATTTACAACACAGAATTCCAGGTTCTCCGCTCCAAAACGATTGATTTTTTTTTTCACCGACAACCAAAAAAAAAAAATTAGTAACCAGTTGACGTTGATTCGGTCAACCACCGGTCAAACGGTCATCGGTTAACATCCCTAGTTTGGATGGTCAGGAACAACCTGGGAACCACCATGGCACAGCCCTGCCATGAACTGGAAGCTGATGGAACTGTCTACAGTTCAGATCACCATGAACTAAGAGGCTTCTATCCAAGAAATAACCCCTGCTCCAAAATTGAAACCTCCAGGCTTAACTAAAGTTTAAAGCTGAGCACACAGACAAAGAAAAAGCCTTCTGGAGGATAGATGTCTGGTCAGATGAGACAAAGATTGAGTTGTTTGGCCACAATGACCACCATGTACAGAGGGACACGGTACCAGCTGGTGGTGGTAGGATCATCATGCTCTGGGGCTGTTTTGCTGCCAATAGAACTGGTTCATTGCACAAAGTGGATGGAATAATGAAGGAGGACTACCTCAGAATTCTTCGGCATAAACCATCAGATACTTGAACATGACTTGAGACTTACAACAGGACAATGAACCCAAACACGCATCAGAGCTGGTTGTGGAGGATAAAGCAGGCTAACATTAAGCTTAAAACAAGTCCTGACTTCAACCCTATTGAAAATATATGAATCATGCTTATAAGTAGAGTCCATGCCAAGAAAAAAAAAACAAATTTAATTGAACTCTACCAATTTTACCATGAAGAGTTATGAAATATCCAACCAGAATTCTGCCAGAAGCTTGCTCATGGTAAACAAAAATGTTTGGTCAAAGTGAACCTCGCGAAGAGACATTTTACCCAAATATTAGGTGTGCTGTAGTTATACTTTTGATCTTGTGTTGATTTCAGAAAAAAAATTGAAACTTGTGCACCAAATTCTAGTGATTTTTTTTTAATTAAAAGATGCATGCTGTACTACATTCTGCCACAGAAAAAGATCAGTTCAAAGAAATTACAACCCCGATTCCAAAAAAAGTTGGGACAAAATACAAACTGTAAATAAAAACGGAATGCAATAATTTACAAATCTCAAAACTGATAGTATTCACAATAGAACAGACAACACATCAAATGTTGAAAGTGAGACATTTTGAAATTTCATGCCAAATATTGGCTCATTTGAAATTTCATGACAGCAACACATCTCAAAAAAGTTGAGACAGGGGCAATAAGAGGCTGTAAAAGTTAAAGGTACAAAAAAGGAACAGCTGGAGGACCAAACTGCAACTCATTAGGTCAATTGGCAATAGGTCATTAACATGACTGGGTATAAAAAGAGCATCTTGAAGTGGCAGCGGCTCTCAGAAGTAAAGATGGGAAGAGGATCACCAATCCCCCTAATTCTGCGCCGACAAATAGTGGAGCAATATCAGAAAGGAGTTCGACAGTGTAAAATTGCAAAGAGTTTGAACATATCATCTACAGTGCACAATATCATCAAAAGATTCAGAGAATCTGGAAAAATCTCTGTGCGTAAGGGTCAAGGCCGGAAAACCATACTGGGTGCCCGTGATCTTCGGGCCCTTAGATGGCATTGCATCACATACAGGCATGCTTCTGTATTGGAAATCACAAAATGGGCTCAGGAATATTTCCAGAGAACATTATCTGTGAACACAATTCACCGTGCCATCTGCCGTTGCCAGCTAAAACTCTATAGTTCAAAGAAGAAGCCGTATCTAAACATGATCCAGAAGCGCAGACGTATTCTCTGGGCCAAGGCTCATTTAAAATGGACTGTGGCAAAGTGGAAAACTGTTCTGTGGTCAGACGAATCAAAATTTGAAGTTCTTTATGGAAATCAGGGACGCCGTGTCATTCGGACTAAAGAGGAGAAGGACGACCCAAGTTGTTCTCAGCGCTCAGTTCAGAAGCCTGCATCTCTGATGGTATGGGGTTGCATTAGTGCATGTGGCATGGGCAGCTTACACATCTGGAAAGACATCAATGCTGAAAGGTATATCCAGGTTCTAGAGCAACATATGCTCCCATCCAGACGACGTCTCTTTCAGGGAAGACCTTGCATTTTCCAACATGACAATGCCAAACCACATACTGCATCAATTACAGCATCATGGCTGCGTAGAAGGGTCCGGGTACTGAACTGGCCAGCCTGCAGCCCAGATCTTTCACCCATAGAAAACATTTGGCGCATCATAAAACAGAAGACACGACAAAAAAGACCCAAGACAGTTGAGCAACTAGAATCCTACATTAGACAAGAATGGGTTAACATTCCTATCCCTAAACTTGAGCAACTTGTCTCCTCAGTCCCCAGACGTTTACAGACTGTTGTAAAGAGAAAAGGGGATGTCTCACAGTGGTAAACATGGCCTTGTCCCAACTTTTTTGAGATGTGGCGTTGCCATGAAATTTAAAATCACCTAATTTTTCTCTTTAAATGATACATTTTCTCAGTTTAAACATTTGATATGTCATCTATGTTCTATTCTGAATAAAATATGGAATTTTGAAGCTTCCACATCATTGCATTCCGTTTTTATTTACAATTTGTACTTTGTCCCAACTTTTTTGGAATCGGGGTTGTAGTGAAAGCCCAAATCTTGCCATAACATCCATATCTACGATGACATTCATGCCACTGCATGTAAACTTCTGACCACAACTGTATGTTTGGGTACTTTTGAGGTTCAGACTTCCACGACAGTTCTTTGTACAAATCTGAGTGATAACGTATACTTTTTAAATTTCATTTTTATATTTATATATTTTTTGAGAAAACAGAAGTGTACAATATGCAGAAAATGTCAATATAAAATTGTGGTAAATTAGACAGATAGTAATAAAATCGCCTACAGTCCTCTCTTCCCCCAGTAAGCTGGTTCATCATATTCAGCATGCAAAACAGTAACACAGCATGTGTGTAGGAATTTTAAAAAAATAATAATCAATTTAACCTTTGTGCATGTTTTCACATGTTAAAAAGAGGTCAAATTTGAGCACAAACAATAAAAGTACAGCATTAATATTAGTCTTTCCTACAGATTTTTTCGACAATGAAAGACCGAGGTTTGACATTACGGTCATGCCATCTACATTTCGTCGAAGCGCGGTCACGCTATCTGCCCTTAAAAATCGTTGGCGCGCCTACATCGCTTTATACGGTAAATCGTATGGGCACAGATGGGCTCGGTGTTTTCGAGTACTCCCCATAAATAGAACATTCAATCGGAGCAGAAGACGAAGGGAAATAATTTCCTGTTCATTTCAGATAATGCACAAACTTCAATTTTAAAACAATACTCAAACATTGCCCAAAACAGACGAGTCATATTCAAAGATATGACTGATCTAAACCTGTTTTACTGCAGCATTTTTTATCTTTTTTTGCTACAGCCATACACTATATTCATGTTGCTACAGAGACCGATATTCAAAAATCATTAAAAAAAATCATAATCAAATTGTTATCAACCAACTCCACCAGATCCAAGTACTACACATCCCCAGGTACCATTGTGAAAAAATACTACTACTACTACTACTACTTTTACTGTGACATTATCTAATTATTACATATTAAAATCATACATAATACTCATATTGCTATCGAGGTAGATATTAAAAAAAAAATCATTAAAAAAAATCCCAATCAACCAACTCCACCAGACTCTTGTAGAACACATCCGCAGGTACCGCTGTGATAAATTGCTAGTAGTTTTACTGTTGCCTTATCTCATAATTACATGCCATAATCATAACCACATCCCATAATATCATTTAACTTGTTTGCTTTTCACATACTTACTAATTGTTATGGGAGGCGAGACGTGGTGAGTTTGGATCCAAAAGCAGAACACAGACCAGAAAATCCAATAAATAAAAAATGATTTAATTGGAGTCAAAATAAACCAAAAACAATCCAGAAAAAACTAGGGGCAAAAAACGCTAGCATAAAAAAAAGTCTAGACAAAAACGTAGCACAACAAACGTGAAAAAAGACACACAAAAAAAACGTAGTGCAAAAAAACTAACAAGAAACAGGCAAAACAGAAAGCAAAGAGCCTAGAAGCAATAAGGGCGCAGAGACGACGTGAAACCACCAACGAGACTTTCTGACAAAGTCCCCTTTTTCTTCTTCTGTCAGTTTTTATTGGCGGTTTATAAACGGTGTGTATTACCGCCATCTACTGGGCTGAGGTGTAATCCAAGGGATATTAAATCACAGATGTCTCATCTCATCTCATCTCATCTCATTATCTCTAGCCGCTTTATCCTGTTCTACAGGGTCGCAGGCAAGCTGGAGCCTATCCCAGCTGACTACGGGCGAAAGGCGGGGTACACCCTGGACAAGTCGCCAGGTCATCACAGGGCCGACACATAGACACAGACAACCATTCACACTCACATTCACACTTACGGTCAATTTAGAGTCACCAGTTAACCTAACCTGCATGTCTTTGGACTGTGGGGGAAACCGGAGCACCCGGAGGAAACCCACGCGGACACGGGGAGAACATGCAAACTCCGCACAGAAAGGCCCTCGCCGGCCACGGGGCTCGAACCCGGACCTTCTTGCTGTGAGGCGACAGCGCGAACCACTACACCACCGTGCCGCCCAATCACAGATGTGCTATATTTAAAAAACCCTAAATTCTTCTTGCTAATTGTGTTTCCCTTAAATACTGTATTAGAGCTGTCACTACTGGTTGTGTATTAGGCTGACTTAATAAATTATTCATAGTTACAGATTTCCTTATTGCCCTCCTCATCTTCTCTCTTTCAGTAGAATACTGTCTGCAGTGTCAAAGAACATGCTCCACTTTTTCCATTTCTCCACAGTGTGCACAGGCCCCAGACTGATGTTTCCCTATGGTATACAACCCACCATTTAGACTTGTGTGCCCAATCCTCAGCCTAGTCATCAGTTTCAGTTCACCACTCCTTGTTATTACTTCCTTTTGTAAATTATACAGATGTCTTCCTTTCTCCTCTGTACTCCATCTATCCTGCCATATTCTATTGATGTTGTGTTTAATTATTACTTTAATTTCTGCTTTACTTAATGGAACCTTAAGTTCAACCTCATTTGCCTTGGTGGCTTCTGTAGCCAGCCTGTCCACACTTTCATTTCCCTCAACCCCCCTTATGTGCTGGAACCCATGTGAACTGAATAAGTAGCTTTTGCTGATTTATATTAAATATGAGGTGATTTATTTCATCTAAGAGGTCTTGTCGGCATGTGGATTTTCCGCTTTGGATACTGGTTAAGGAAGACATTGAATTTGAACAGATAACTGCTTTACTAGGCTTCACCTCCTCCACCCACTGCAGGGCCAGTATGATAGCCATCATCTCTGCTGAGGAAATTGACAGATGATCTGACGTCCTTTTTTTATATTAATATTGTAGCTGGGGATATGTACTGCTGCTCCTGTTTTACCAGTTTCGTCTTTTGAAGCATCTGTATATATCTGTGTTGTACCATTGTGCATTATTTCTAAATACTGCTGTACATTCTGAAAACGCCTCTAGATTTTACTATCTCCTTGGTTTCCATGTTTACAACAGGGAAACAAAATAACCAAGGGGGAATGATTGACCTTACTATTGTTTTACCGAATGGAATGTTGTTGATTTGCCTGCTGATTACCATCCCACCCAAAGCTACGTATGAGGTGACCATACTCCCAGCATTCCCTGAGTACCTGTTTGGTCGGGTGATTGTCCTGTAGATTAAGCCAATATGAAACTGATAATTTCAGCCGCCTGAGGTCCAGTGGCAGCTCCCCTGTTTCCACCTGAAGTGCTGGGATTGGAGAGGTTCTGAAGGCACCACAGCATATACGAAGGGCTTTGGCTTGTATCCTGTTCAGCTCTGATAAGGAAGACTTAGCTGCTGAATTATAAACTATACATCCATAATCCAAGACTGGTCGAACTAAAGCGCTATATATTCTTTTCAAGGATATGCTTGATGCCCCCCCATTCATTTCCTGTTAAGCATGTCAAAATGTTAATACTCTTCTTACACTTATCAATAATCTTCTGTATGTGTACTTTAAAAGAAAGTTTAACATCAAACCATACCCCTAGGTATCTTAAATTATCCACTTGCTTGAGTGGCTGCCCATATAGTCTGAGGTCCACTGTAGGGTTAGCCCTTTTTTTTTGAAAAACAGATAACTTGTGTCTTAGCAGACAAATGAAACCCCCACTCATGTGACCATCTTTCGACCTTGTTTATTGCTGCTTGCATTCTGTTCCTCAGATTATTAATATTTCGGCCTCTCACCCACAGTGCCCCATCGTCTGCATAAAGTGCTCTACTGATTCTGGAGTCTATGCTGTTAAATACATCATTAATCATTATATTAAACAGTATGGGGCTGCATACACTTCCCTGCGGAGTACCATTTTCTACATTGTAAATATTTGAATGGTTTACTCCAACTCTTACCTCTATTGTTCTATTCTATAAAAAATCCCTAATCCAATTGAACATTTTACCATTTATTCCCATTTTATTCAATTTAAATAAAAGACCCTCTTTCCAGAGCATATTATATGCTTTTTCAATGTCAAAAAATGTTGCTAAGACTGACTCCTTGTTTACTTGAGCTTTCCTAATTTCATTTTCTAGACAGGCTATTGGGTCCATATATGACCATTTCTAAATCCACTCTGATGAGGAGAAAGAATACCTCTTTTTTCTATCTTGTATACCAATCACTTAGTTATCATCCTTTCCATTAACTTGCATAAGTTGGATGTTAAGGCTATAGGCCTATAGCTTTTGACCTCTACCTTATCCTTACCCGGCTTAGCTATTGGTACAACTAGTGAGTGTTTCCAACTAGTGGGCAGCCTACCTTGTTCCCAAACTTTATTATATAACTTTAAAACCACATTTTTAGCCACATCAGATAACTGGTCAATCCTCTTATAGTCAATTCCAATTCTTATAGTCTCCTCTTATGGTCAATTCCATCTTTACCTGGAGATGTATTCTTAACACTTATGATGGCTCTCTTCAGTTCAAACAATGCAAAGTTTTTATCCAGGACACTCTCACTTACTTCTTTCCTTCCCAGTATATTACCATTATCCTCAATCTTTTTTGTTCTCCATAATAACGCTTCATTTGATAAGTTTTGAGAGCTATGTACCTTAACAAAAGCCCTAGCAAGCATCTCTGCTTTTTCTTCATTAGTTACTGCTTCACTATCATAGTCTTTAATTACTGGTAAAAAGAGATCCCTTCTTACTCCTCCCATCTTTTTAATCATTCCCCATACCTCACTAACTTTTATTTCTGCCCCAATAGTACAACAGAAATTCCTCCAGTATTTCTTTTTGGTTTCTCTTATGATTCTTTTAACTTTAGACTGTGCTTTTTTATATGGTATCAAGTAATCAAAAGAATGATTTGTTTTCACCATTGTAAATGCTTTAGTTCTGGCTCTGACTGCTTCTTTACATTTGTCTGTCCACCATGGAACCATTTCTTTTCCCTTATCCCAGAAGATTTGCCTATAGTCTCCTCTGCTGATTCATACATCTCATCTCATCATCTCTAGCCGCTGTATCCTGTTCTACAGGGTCGCAGGCAAGCTGGAGCCTATCCCAGCTGACTACGGGCGAAAGGCGGGGTACACCCTGGACAAGTCGCCAGGTCATCACAGGGCTGATACATAGACACAGACAACCATTCACACTCACATTCACACTTACGGTCAATTTAGAGTCACCAGTTAACCTAACCTGCATGTCTTTGGACTGTGGGGGAAACCGGAGCACCTGGAGGAAACCCACGCGGACACGGGGAGAACATGCAAACTCCACACAGAAAGGCCCTCGCTGGTCATGGGGCTTGAACCCGGACCTTCTTGCTGTGAGGCGACAGTACTAACCACTACACCACCGTGCCGCCCCACTCTTCAATATCATCACTTAAATTTGACATGATCTCCATAAATTTACCACTTGCTCTCATATTATAAAGTTCCCAGTTGGCCTCTCTCATTTTCAATCAAGGGTACCAATTTTCTTCCAAACTTGCATCTTGTTTTTGTATCTTGGTCCAAATAGGGTAGTGATCGCTTCCTCATGGAGTATTGTTATAAACTTTCCACTGACTGGTTCCTGCTATTTGTTCTGATAATATAGTAAGGTCAGTGGCTGCTTCTGCTCCATGAACTACATCAAATCTGGTGCCTCTTCCATCATTTAAACAGACTAGTTCGTGATCATCCATAAACTCCTCAATTGAACTCCCATTTTCATCCGTTCGTATGCTTCCCCATAGTGCATTATGTGCATTGAAGTCTCCACAAAAAATAATTCTACCATTTCCCTCCTCACAGATGTTTTCAAGCATCTCTCTTGTTATCGTTCGGCAGGGGTTATAGAAATTAATTATTTTAAACTTAGATTTACCAACCCATACTTCAACCACAATCACTTCAATCCCTTTATTTATGTTTAGGACCCTATAATTAAGACCTTGTTGAATAAACATGGCTACTCCTCCCCCATTCCTGGGTTTATATCCTTGCATACTGCTATATATCCATAGATAATAAAATCAAGTGATGTTTTAACCAGGTTTCTTGAACACAAATAATGTTTGGTTTAACATACTGCTTTTCAATAAAATGTTTAAATTCTTGTCCATTAGCGATTAAGCTCCTGGCATTCCACTGTAATATGGACAGAACCATTAAACTCCATCACCACATGATTGCTGACTTTCAGACATCCCTGCTATTAATACTGCATTGATTGACTCAAATGATAGTTCCTCTATCTCAAGGTACTTTTCTGCTGCTTTTGTGATGATCTTGATTCTCTCTGTTCTGCTGTCTGTCTGTGCTGAGCAATTAATAACTTCCACTATAAAAGCAACAAATTTCTTCTTCTCTACAATCAAGGTATCTTCAGAGATTTTAAGTTCAAAGGTTGTGCAACTATTTGAGCTGAAGGTTGAGACACAGAAACTGCTTTAGCATTAGGGCGTCCTTTACTATCTACCTTTTTGATTGCATCAGCATAGGTAAGTTTCTCCTTCACCCTTACATTTTGAATCTGCACTGCTCTTTTATATGCCTCACATCCTTTATAATGCTCTTTTTATACCCAGTCATGTTAATGACCTATTGCCAATTGACCTAATGAGTTGCAATTTGGTCCTCCAGCTGTTCCTTTTTTGTACCTTTAACTTTTCCAGCCTCTTATTGCCCCTGTCCCAACTTTTTTGAGATGTGTTGCTGTCATGAAATTTCAAATGAGCCAATATTTGGCATGAAATTTCAAAATGTCTCACTTTCGACATTTGATATGTTGTCTATGTTCTATTGTGAATACAATATCAGTTTTTGAGATTTGTAAATTATTGCATTCCATTTTTATTTACAATTTGTTCTTTGTCCCAACTTTTTTGGAATTGGGGTTGTAGTTCTGAAAGCGAAATGTTGTCTCATTCTTGCCTGATATACAATTTTAGTTGCTCAACAATTCAGGGTCTTCTTTGTCGTATTTTGCGCTTCATAATGCACCAAATGTTTTAAATGGGAGAGAGGTCTAGACTGCAGGCAGGCCAATTTAGCACCCGGACTCTTTTACTATGGAGCCATGCAGTTTTAGTATGTGCAGAAAACGGTCTGGTATTGTCTTACTTAAAGAAGAAAGGCCTTCCCTGAAAAAGATTTTGTCTAGATGGCAGTATATTGCTCTGAAATGTCATTCAGCATTATTGATGCCTTCCCAGATGTACGGTACAAGCTACCCATGTCATGTACACTAATGCACACACATACTACCACAGATGCTAGCTTTTGAATTGTGCACTGATAACAAGCCCAATGGTCCCTCTCATCTTTAGCCTGAAGGATGTGGTGTCCATGATTTCTAAAAAGAATTTCTACTTTTGATTTGTCAGACCTTGGGACAATTTTCCACTTCGCCTCAGTCCATCGTAAAAGAGCTTGGGCCCAGAGAAGATGCCAGTGTTTCTGGATATTGTTTATGTATGGTTTTAACTTACATTTGTGGATGCAGTAATGAACTGTTTTCACAGACGATGGTTTTCTGAAGTGTTCCTGAGCCCATACAGTGATTTCCACACCAAACACGTGTCTACTTTTAATGGAGTGTCACCTGAGGGCCTAAAGATCACAAGCATCCAGTGTCAGTTTTCATCCTTGTCTCTTGCATACAGTGATTTCTCCAGATTCTCTGATTCTTTTAATGATATTATGTACATTAGATGATGTGATCCCCAAATTCTTTGCAGTTTTACAGTGAGGAACATCATTCTTAAATTGTTTCACTGTTTGCCCACACAGTCTTTCACAGAGCAGTGAACCCCTCCCCATCTTTACTTCTGAGAGACTCTGCCTCTCTGGGATGCTCTTTTTATATCCAGTCATGTTACTGACCTGTTGTCAATTAACCAAATTGGGGGGTGGGGGTGTTTGTTTTGTTTTGTTGTTTTTTTTTAGCATGACACAATTTTCAGTCTTTTTTTGTCCCTGTCCCAACATTTCTGAAATGTGTTGCTGACGTCAAATTAAAAATGAGCATATATTTTTCAAAAAACAATAACATTTCTCAGTCTCAACATTTGATATGTTATCTTTGTACTATTTTCAATGAAATATAGGGTTTCCATGATTTGCAAATCTTCACATTCTGTTTTTATTTGTTTTACACACTATCCCAACTTTTTTGGAATTGGGGTTGTATATTTACAAAAAAAAGATAAAATTTAATAGTTTGAACATGAAATATGTTGTCTTTGTATTGTATTCAATGGAATATGGGTCGCAAAGCATTTGCAAATCATTTCATTCTGTTTTTATTTACAGTTTACAGAGCGCTCCAGCTTTTTTGGAATTGAAGTTGTAATTATTAGATAATGCTACAATACAATTATTAGTAATTTATCACAGAGGTACCTGAAGATAAGTTCTACAAGAGTCTGTTGGAGTTGGTTGAGAATTTGATTTTTTTTTATGATTTTTGAATATGGGCGGCATGGTGGTTAGCACTGTCGCCTCACAGCAAGAAGGTCCTGGGTTCGAGCCCCGTGGCCGGCGAGGGCCTTTCTGTGTGGAGTTTGCATGTTCTCCCCGTGTCTGCATGGGCTTCCTCCAGGTGCTCCGGTTCTCCCCACAGTCCAAAGACATGCAGGTTAGGTTAATTGGTGGCTCTAAATTGACCACAGGTGTGAATGTGAATGGTTGGTTGTCTCTGTGTCAGCCCTGCGATGGACTGGTGACTTGTCCAGGGTGTACCCCACCTCTCGCCCATAGTCAGCTGGGATAGGCTCCAGCTTGCCTGCGACCCTGTAGGACAGGATAAGCGGCTACAGATAATGGATGGATGGAGTTTTGAATGTCTGCCTTATAGCAACATAAAGCCAATATCTCACTGGGCTGAGACAGCTTGCGATAAATTGTGAACGTCATTCGCGAGAGTTTCAAAAGTGTCTTGAAACATTCACGGGGCTTCTCAATTTCCTCGTATGAGTCACAAAGTGTCACTCCTTCATCGCTGAAATTTTGAACATGTTCAAAAATTTAGTGCAACAAAATTTCTTTCAAAATAGCCGCAAATGCATCGCTGGTGTCGCAAAGCCGTCACGAACCCTTCTCAAGTCAGTTTCCGTGAGACAGGAAGTGCGAGTGTATCTCACTGGGCTGTGACAGCCTGCGACTAGTTGGAGACCCAACAATTGCGATAAAATATGCGAATATCAATTCAGTGTGATTCCCAGTGAAAATTGTCGCTAATTCGCATATTTTATCGCAATTGTTGTGTCTCCAACTAGTCACAGGCTGTTGCAGCCCAGTGCAATACTACCCTAAGTGTATTGTGTATGAGTGTAGCACCAAATGATGAAAAACCTTCATGTCTTTGGACTGTGGGGGAAAACGGAGCACCCGGTAAGATCAGTCATATCTTTGAACACAATTTGTCTGTCTTGGGCCACGTTTGAGTATTGCTTTTAAAATGGTGAAGTTCGTGCATGATCTGAAATGAATGGGAAATTACTTCTCTTTATCTCCTGCTCCGACTGAATGTACTGTATATGGAATATACTTGAATACACCACTATGGAATAGTATAGTATGGATTTATTTGGTTAAAATTCATGCATGTAAAAAAAAAAGTATAAACAGCACCAAGGATGACACATAAAAGTATGAATACACTTATTTCCAATGTGGTCCTCTTCATGACAGCAGGCAACAATAAAAACATAAGAGACAATAATTAATATGTATAAATGTAACAATAATACTGATGAGTGTAGAAATATAACTATTATATAAACGCATAGAAGTAACCAAAATTAATAATGACTACACTATCACAGAAAAGTGACTAGATTACAATACCAACTGTATGAACATTATAAATTAAAAGCCTGTTGTCATCCATACTTTTTATCGTATATATAATGTTTATATATATATATATATATATATATATATATATATATATATATATATATATATATATATATATATATATATATATATATATATAGGGTGCATCAGTTGCCCTCACTTTCATAAAATCTGATGCATTTTTGTTTGGGTGTTCCTTTTCACCAATAAAGACAGCCTGTACAATTTTTTGACCATATTCAAAAGTCTAATGGTGGCACCATGAGGTTCATTTTTTGCCAAAAAACCCCCGCTTATTTTATGTTTTCGCGTAAGGTTTGAATCACAATGTTGGACTCCATTTACTGATTTCTTGTGACCCAGAGATCATGTTAAGAACCTTTGCAAGGGATTGAGAAGCATTAATGTGATTCATAATATATTTGTATTGTTTAAAAGTAGTTGAACAATGATTCAATGAACAGCTAAAACTCAAACTGTGCTTGATAATATATTTAGAATATGTACTAAAAATGTGTATCTAAGATATTTGGTATACTCTATAAGGTGCCATAATGTTTCATGAAAAGTGATCGAAATTTTGTCATAAAAGTCATAAAATAGCAGCTTTTTCCATAACTTTGAGCTCCTGGTGCCACCATTAAACTTTTGAATTTTGTCAAAATATTTCACCCAGTGTGTTTTCTTACCAAAAGGAACATAAAAACAAAAATGCATCTTGATCGGAGGAACTTTTCATTTTTAGGGGGCAACTGATGCACCCTAATATATACAGTGGTGCTTGAAAGTTTGTGAACCCTTGAGAATTTTCTATATTTCTGCATAAATATGGCCTAAAACATCATCAGATTTTCACACAAGTCCTAAAAGTAGATAAAGAGAACCCAGTTAAACAAATGAAACAAAAATATTATACTTGGTCATTTATTTATTGAGGAAAATGATCCAATATTACATATCTGTGAGTGGCAAAAGTATGTGAACCTTTGCTTTCGGTATCTGGTGTGACCCTTTTGTGCAGCAATAACTGCAACTAAACATTTCCAGTAACTGTTGATCAGTCCTGCACACCGGCTTGGAGGAATTTTAGCCCGTTCCTCCGTACAAAACAGCTTCAACTCTGGGATGTTGGTGGGTTTCCTCACATGAACTGCTCGCTTCAGGTCCTTCCACAACATTTCGATTGGATTAAGGTCAGGACTTTGACTTGGCCATTCCAAAACATTAACTTTATTCTTCTTTAACCATTCTTTGGTAGAACGACTTGTGTGCTTAGGGTCGTTGTCTTGCTGCATGACCCACGTTCTCTTGAGATTCAGTTCATGGACAGATGTCCTGACATTTTCCTTTAGAATTCACTGGTATAATTCAGAATTTATTGTTCCATCAATGATGGCAAGCCGTCCTGGCCCAGATGCAGCAAAACAGGCCCAAACCATGATACTACCACCACCATGTTTCACAGATGGGATAAGGTTCTTATGCTGGAATGCAGTGTTTTCCTTTCTCCAAACATAACGCTTCTCATTTAAACCAAAAATTTCTATTTTGGTCTCATCCGTCCACAAAACATTTTTCCAATAGCCTTCTGGCTTGTCCACGTGATCTTTAGCAAACTGCAGATGAGCAGCAATGTTCTTTTTGGAGAGCAGTGGCTTTCTCCTTGCAACCCTGCCATGCACACCATTGTTGTTCAGCGTTCACCTGATGGTGGACTCATGAACATTAACATTAACCAATGTGAGAGAGGTCTTCAGTTGCTTAGAAGTTACCCTGGGGTCCTTTGTGACCTCGCGGACTATTACACGCCTTGCTCTTGGAGTGATCTTTGTTGGTTGACCACTCCTGGGGAGAGTAACAATGGTCTTGAATTTCCTCCATTTGTACACAATCTGTCTGACTATGGATTGGTGGAGTCCAAACTCTTTAGAGATGGTTTTGTAACCTTTTCCATCCTGATGAGCATCAACAACACTTTTTCTGAGGTCCTCAGAAATCTCCTTTGTTCGTGCCATGATACACTTCCACAAACATGTGTTCTGAAGATCAGACTTTGATAGATCCCTGTTCTTTAAATAAAACAGGGTGCCCACTCACACCTGATTGTCATCCCATTGATTGAAAACACCTGACTCTAATTTCACCTTCAAATTAAATGCTAATCCTAGAGGTTCACATACTTTTGCCACTCACAGATATGTAATATTGGATCATTTTCTCAATAAATAAATGACCAAGTATAATATTTTTGTCTCATTTGTTTAACTGGGTTCTCTTTATCTACTTTTAGGACTTGTGTGAAAATCTGATGATGTTTTAGGTCATATTTATGCAGAAATATAGAAAATTCTAAAGGGTTCACAAACTTTCAAGCACCACTGTGTGTGTGTGTGTATATATATATATATATATATATATATATATATATATATATATATATATATATATACACACACACACTACCATTCAAAAATTTGGGGTCACCCAGACAATTTTGTGTTTTCCATGAAAAGTCACACTTTTATTTACCACCATAAGCTGTAAAATGAATAGAAAATATAGTCAAGACATTTTTCTGGCCATTTTGAGCATTTAATCAACCCCACAAATGTGATGCTCCAGAAACTCAATCTGCTCAAAGGAAGGTCAGTTTTATAGCTTCTCTAAAGAGCTAAACTGTTTTCAGCTGTGCTAACATGATTGCACAAGGGTTTTCTAATCATCCATTAGCCTTCTGAGGCAATGAGCAAACACATTGTACCATTAGAACACTGGAGTGATAGTTGCTGGAAATGGGCCTCTATACACCGATGTAGATATTGCACCAAAAAACAGACATTTGCAGCTAGAATAGTCATTTACCACATTAGCAATGTATAGAGTGTATTTCTGATTAGTTTAAAGTGATCTTCATTGAAAAGAACAGTGCTTTTCTTTCAAAAATAAGGAAATTTCAAAGTGACCCCAAACTTTTGAACGGTAGTGTATATAGATAGATAATGTAGGGTGACCAAACATCTGGTTTTCCCCGGACATGTCCGTTTTTCACGTCCTGTCTGGGGCGTCCGGGTTTCTTTTTAGAAAGCGGGGAAATGTCCTGTTTTTTATTACCTTTCATTGGCCCATTAAATTGCCCGGCACTAGGGCACTGCGCACGGCGCTGCGTGTGACGTAATCCCTGAGCCGCGTCAGTGCGGTCAGCTTTTTATAATCAGAAGACAGTGTGGCTGTCAGTACGCCAGCACCATGCCGAAGCACAAATGCACGTTTACAGACGACTTACAAAAGAAGTTCCCCGCTTTCAGACCGGGTCGAGACAAGTGGGAAGCTTTGTGCACAGTGTGCAAAGCAGGTACATATGTCTTGGTGTCCAGTGGAGGTGCCAGGGATCTAAAATTCCACCTGGACACCGAGAAACACAAAAAAGCTGTTCGAGGCGAGAGTACCTCAAAGTCGATAACAGAGTACTTTGTGAAACCAGGGAACGAGGATGCTGTGAATGCAGCGGAGGGTGCCTGGTCATTTCACACAGTGAAACATCATAACAGTTATCGGTCTATGGACTGCACAAGTTCATTGTTGAAAAAGACCCTCCCTGATTCTGACACGGCCAAAAAGTTCAGTTGTGCCCGTACTAAGACGGAGGCAATTGTTAACGGTGTTCTGGCACCTCACTCTGTCGAATTGGCACACGAAGCGCTCAAAGATATCCCATTCTGTGGTGTTAGTACTGACGGGAGTAATCACGGTGCAGTAAAAATCTTCCCCATAATTATCCAATACTTTGATTGGAAGGACGGTGGTGTGCAGACCAAATTAATTGACGTGAAAGATACACCAAATGAGACAGCAACCACCATCGCAAACTACCTAATGGAAACATTGGCAAAGAACAATTTGTCTTCCAAATGCATCACATTTACTGGGGACAATTGTAACACTAATTTTGGTGGAACCCGGCATGACGAAGGGGGAAACAATGTATTTGCGAATTTGAAAAGATTGCTGCAAAACAAAACACTGATTGGCGTGGGTTGCCCAGCGCATATACTGAACAATTGTGTCCATCACGGGGCAGACACACTTGATGTGAACCTTGAAAATATCATTTTTAAAATATACCAGTACTTCTACATTTACACCGTGTGTACTGAGTCCCTCAAAGAGTACTGTGATTTTGTTGACACTGAGTACAGGAAGATGCTTTCACGCAGCAAGACAAGGTGGCTCTCTCTGTTCCCAGGCATAGAGAGGATGCTACAGATGTTCCCTGCTTTAAAAGCATTCTTTATGTCTCAGCAAAAGCCACCCATGGTGATCAAGGCGTTTTTTGAAAACCCATTTAGTGAGATATACTTGTGGCACATGCACTCACTCATGTCCGTCTTCCACAATCACATTCAAGAAATGGAAAGGGAGAATAACTTCATCATGGAGGTTAAGAAAATATTGAGCAGCATCCACAACATTCTTCTTGAACGGAAGAACAATTTCATGTCCCTCAAAGTTAAGGGACTGCTGGCCAAAAATCACAGAGATGGACTTGAAGGAGGCTGTGACAAGTTCATGGCTGATGCGCTCGGCATGTACAGTTCATGTTTAGAGTATCTGGAGAAGTGGATGACTCCCATGGAAGAGTTCTCACCATTCATGTGGATG
Organism: Neoarius graeffei; assembly: GCF_027579695.1. Classification (NCBI taxonomy): domain Eukaryota; kingdom Metazoa; phylum Chordata; class Actinopteri; order Siluriformes; family Ariidae; genus Neoarius; species Neoarius graeffei. The sequence goes on from NC_083591.1 coordinate 31,890,687, forward strand.
GACATGAGTGAGCCGCCAAAGTGGAATGATGTGGAGGCCTGCATCAAGTACCTTGGAGAGAAGGGGGTGCCAATGGATGACGTTAAAATGTTTTGACCAGGTTGCCAATCTGAAGAAATTCATTGAAAGATGCAGTGACGATGAGTTCATGGGCCTGCAGGTGCACCAGAAGTGGACCAAATACTTTGAGAAGGCCAAAAACATTGCATGCTACTCAGAACCAGGGGCGCCTGCAGGGTTGAACTGTAAGGTACGCACTAGCGGTGTAATCCCCCCCCCCCCCCCCAAAAAAAAAAAAACGCTTGCGTGCTGCAGTTTCTATGAAGAGTTGATCTATAGGCTTATACACAAAACAACGATAGAACTTTAACTTGAAATTGAACAATAGCCTTCCATGAACACAGGCTGATATTTGAACAACATATGTAGGTGTTCTTATATGAAATTCACTGGATGTATGGCTTGTTTCAAACTCAGAGGTAGATGAAGGCAATTCCGTACTGCTGCTAGGTTGCGGAGGAGTGGAAGCTGCCGGTGCCGTGTTAGTAGCTGATACTGGAGAGGACTGGCAAGCAGATGACACCCCTGGATCACTGCTTTTGGACTTTTTCGTAAAAGTCTGAAACAAGCTCGTTTGTTTCAGGGTTCGTTTACTCATTTTTGACTCGCTTCTCAATAAATTCTCGCACAAGCTCTGACTACTGACGATTGTCTGTCTCTGTTTCTCAAAACTGGAGAGAATCTCAGTGGTGCAAGAAAAGTATATCTGCATTGACCAAGGAGCTTTCTTGGTCACGCACACCCCGCCCACTCCTGAAGCACACAAATGTGCCAGCACACACACGTCTCTCTCTCTCTCTCTCTCTCTCTCTCTCTCAAATTATGTTGCATTGCCAAAGCATTCAGGTAACAATTATAATTAAAAAAAAATCTTTCTCTCCCCAAGGTACGCCTAGTGCGTACGGCCGTACGCCTGGCGGCGCCACTGCTCGGAACTGCTGAAGATTGCACAGTTTGTCTTTGCACTTCCTTCTCACAATGCAAATGTGGAGAGAGTTTTTTCACTGATGCAGAGCCAGCGGACAAAGGAGAGGAACCAGCTCTCTGTTGAATCATTGAAAGGGATTCTATTTGTGCAATACAATTTCAAAGATATGTCTTGCAAAGACTTTCATGCTTATTTGCTCAGCAACAAAAAACTGCTAAGAAAGATCAGCTCTACAGCAAAATAACAATGGGCAAACAAGGAGGATGAGGAAGAAAAACCAGATGAAGAGGAGGAAAAACCAGATGAAGTGGAAGATGAGGATTAAGCAGGAAACTAGACTATTGATATTTTTTGTTAGTTTTTTTTTTTACATTTTTGAGTTATTTTTAAAGTAAATATACAAGAGGTATTTTTGTTAATTAGCTAATTTGTTAATTTATCTTTTCCAATAGCCTACAGATCAGACATTATTTCTTTCATTACTGAAATTGAGGCTAACTGAGTATCAGTATGTTTGTTATTGGGAGTTGAGAGTTATTGTTAACTCTTATTGTTAATATGAGTGAGTGTGGTTTAGATGAGACATTATTTCTTTCATTGTGTCATTCATTCATTACAGAAATTGTAAAGCATTTTTGAATAAATACATTTTAAATATAATTTGTTATTGGAGTTATTGTTGTTGACTTTTATGAAAAGCATTTTTAATAAACCAACTTTAAATATCATTTTATTTGTATGTTTGTTAAGTGAGTGCATGTGCCATAAGTATATCTCACTAAATGGGTTTTCAAAAAACGTCCTGATCACCATGGGTGGCTTTTGCTGAGACATAAAGAATGCTTTTAAAGCAGGGAACATCTGTAGCATCCTCTCTGTGCCTGGGAACAGAGAGAGCCACCTTGTCTTGCTGTGTGAAAGCATCCTCCTGTACTCAGTGTCAACAAAATCACAGTACTCTTTGAGGGACTCAGTATGCACGGTGTAAATGTGGAAGTACTGGTATATTTTAAAAATGATATTTTCAAGGTGAGGGGCGGCATGGTGGTGTAGTGGTTAGCGCTGTCGCCTCACAGCAAGAAGGTCCGGGTTCGAGCCCCGTGGCCGGTGAGGGCCTTTCTGTGTGGAGTTTGCATGTTCTCCCCGTGTCTGCATGGGTTTCCTCCGGGTGCTCCGGTTTCCCCCACAGTCCAAAGACATGCAGGTTAGGTTAACTGGTGACTCTAAATTGACCGTAGGTGTGAATGTGAGTGTGAATGGTTGTCTGTGTCTATGTGTCAGCCCTGTGATGACTTGGCGACTTGTCCAGGGTGTACCCCGCCTTTCGCCCATAGTCAGCTGGGATAGGCTCCAGCTTGCCTGCGACCCTGTAGAAGGATAAAGTGGCTAGAGATAATGAGATGAGATGAGATATTTTCAAGGTCAGGGGCGGCATGGTGGTGTAGTGGTTAGCGCTGTCGCCTCACAGCAAGAAGGTCCGGGTTCGAGCCCCGTGGCCGGTGAGGGCCTTTCTGTGTGGAGTTTGCATGTTCTCCCCGTGTCCGCGTGGGTTTCCTCCGGGTGCTCCGGTTTCCCCCACAGTCCAAAGACATGCAGGTTAGGTTAACTGGTGACTCTAAATTGACCGTAGGTGTGAATGTGAGTGTGAATGGTTGTCTGTGTCTATGTGTCAGCCCTGTGATGACTTGGCGACTTGTCCAGGGTGTACCCCGCCTTTCGCCCATCGTCAGCTGGGATAGGCTCCAGCTTGCCTGCGACCCTGTAGAAGGATAAAGTGGCTAGAGATAATGAGATGAGATGAGATGAGATGAGATATTTTCAAGGTCAGGGGCGGCATGGTGGTGTAGTGGTTAGCGCTGTCGCCTCACAGCAAGAAGGTCCGGGTTCGAGCCCCGTGGCCGGCGAGGGCCTTTCTGTGTGGAGTTTGCATGTTCTCCCCGTGTCTGCATGGGTTTCCTCCGGGTGCTCCGGTTTCCCCCACAGTCCAAAGACATGCAGGTTAGGTTAACTGGTGACTCTAAATTGACCGTAGGTGTGAATGTGAGTGTGAATGGTTGTCTGTGTCTATGTGTCAGCCCTGTGATGACTTGGCGACTTGTCCAGGGTGTACGCCGCCTTTCGCCCGTAGTCAGCTGGGATAGGCTCCAGCTTGCCTGCGACCCTGTAGAAGGATAAAGCGGCTAGAGTTAATGAGATGAGATGAGATTTTCAAGGTCCACATCAAGTGTGTCTGCCCCGTGATGGACACAATTGTTCAGTATGTGTACTGGGCAACCCGCACCTATGAGTGTTTTGTTCTGCATTTGGAAGACAAATAGTTTTTTACCAATGTTTCCATTAGGTAGTTTGCGATGGTGGTTGCTGTCTCATTTGGTGTATCTTTCACCTCAATTAATTTGGTCTGCACACCACCCTTCTTCTTCCAATCAAAGTGATTACTCCAGTCAGTACTAACACCACAGAATGGGACACCTCAACAGAGTGAGGTAAGTTTGTAGTTTGATATTGTTACTAACACTACTACCCCCTGCACTAAGGTGTCCTGGTTTTCCCAAATCAAAATATGGTCACCCTAAGATAATGTTATTTTATATATATATATATATATATATATATATATATATATATATATATATATATATATATATATAAATAGCTAGCAGATGTCTGTTATAAAAAAAAAATAAATAAATAAAAATCTTTACCCCGGTTAGAACAGTAAAAATGCAGTGAAGGCCCTTACCTCAGCAGAGAGATCAGTTGTATGGTGTGATGTGGTTAAAATGCAGTAGCTTGTTATATCCTGTTCTAAACGGAGTGCAGAAGAACTCTACACATGTCCTGAATGTGATCTGAAACAGCGCTTCCCCCCTCCATGTGAAAGTGAAAGGAAATGTGCAGGGATACTTTGGGCTAAAAACAAACCCCACACTTGTTTTGATACTGATTTCTCAGAAAGCCCTGGACTACAAGAACGGCTTGGCTGAATCCCTCCCTAGTCACTCATCCACTATAAATAACTCTTCCCAGCTCTGTCTCTGTGCCAGTTAAAGGAGAACTGAAGTCATTTTCAAACTTGCTTTATGTCTTAATTAACGTGTTATTCAATTACGTTTTCGGTTTTATTAACCTTATATCGTGACTCGTATTTGGCATATAACATTACACTTATCTGCATTTTTAGCCATGTTGAATGTAGTTCGTTTGGCTTATCCACGCGATCTTCACGAGACTTGTGCGAGACTTCGAACGTGAAGTGTCAGCACCGCCATTTTGAAAACTGTTTACACAGCGCCCAGATCGCCATATCATTTCCATCCATCCATTATCTATAGTCACTTATCCTGTTCTACAGGGTTGCAGGCAAGCTGGAGCCTATCCCAGCTGACTATGGGCGAGAGGCGGGGTACACCCTGGACAAGTCACCAGGTCATCGCAGGGCTCATACAGAGACAAACAACCATTCACACTCACGGTCAATCTAGAGCAGACCTGGGCATTTTACGGCCCGCGGGCCGCATCCGGCCCTTTGGTTCATTCTGACCGGCCCGCGTAAGGTTAATTAGAAATTACAAAATAAACGTCTTTTCTAATTTTACCTCATGCATGGACTGAATGTGCATTACTTTTATTTTGAAGTTGTGTTCAACAAAAATGCAATGCGCACGAAATCCCACGAAACCTAATCCCGTGATAACTACTTCCGTAATTTGTCCAGACCAACCACAAACTTGTACGTCATCCTTCAAACGGTCCAGCCAATCACAGAGTGTGACATCACCAGCAGGCGCCGGAGCCGATTTGTAGATCTGATTCCTACACCGAATCGACTGATGATCATCTGTCAGCTGTGTTTCACATCTCCACCTCAGACATTCAACCTGACTCTGATGCACTCGTTAAAGACCAACAGAGACTAGATTTCTCTCACTGAACAAATAAAAAACTGAAAAACACCAAATGAGGTGATTAGACTACAAATGTGGGCATCATTATTATAATATGATGTATCTTGCTTGATATTTGGAGTAGAAAGGCAATATTGTGATGTCTTTATTGTGTTTTGGGGTGAATGTGACTGAAAAAAAATGGTACAAACATTCACATTTTGTTAACCATTGTTTTGGGAAATTTGATTGAATAAATGACATTTTTTGTAAGGCAACCTCGTTTTTTCCATACTCTTACCAGTCTTAGCAGCTTGTAAAAACAGTGTTATTTACTGCTTTATATAAAGAAATACAATTAATATTATGCAGAATTTAGTTCAGCCTTTTGGTCCGGCCCTCCACAAAACTTTCTGTTTCTCATGTGGCCCCATGGAAAAAATAACTGCCCACCCCTGATCTAGAGCCACCAATTAGCCTAACCTGTATGTCTTTGGACTGTGGGGGAAACCAGAGCACCTGGAGGAAACCCACGCAGACACAGGGAGAACATGCAAACTCCACACAGAAAGGCCCTTGCCGGCCGCTGGGCTCGAACGCAGGACCTTCTTGCTGTTAGGTGACAGTGCTAACCACTACACCACTGTACTGCCCTGCCATATCATTTCCATCCATCCATTCATCCATTATCTCTAGCCGCTTTTCCTGTTCTACAGGGTCGCCAGCAAGCTGGAGCCTATCCCAGCTGACTATGGGCGAGAGACGGGGTACACCCTGGACAAGTCGCCAGGCCATCGCAGGGCTCACACAGAGACAAACAACCATTCACACCTAAGGTCCATTTCGAGCCACCAATTAACCTAACCTGCATGTCTTTGGACTGTGGGGGAAACCGGAGCACCTGGAGGAAATCTACGCAGACATGGGGAGAACATGCAAACTCCACACAGAAAGGCCCTCGCCGGCCGCTGGGCTCGGACCCAGGACCTTCTTGCTGTGAGGCGACAGTGCTAACCACTGTGCTGCCCTGCCATATCATTCCAATTTAGTTTAATTTCAAGATTTGCCAGCTTCATCAGTGATGGAGTGTCAGTCCTGCGCACTATGCTGCATACACCTGAAGGTGCGCCTTGGGCTGTGCGCGTGTGCTGTGAACAAGGCGCACCTGAGCTCAGTTGAGGAACTGTGTGTTTGCCTATTTAAGGACTGTGCTGATGCATTTGCACTGCAAAGTATTACGATACACATGTACGCATTACCGAGCCTTTCTACCCATTGTCTTGATTTCCTGTTTCTCGTTCTTGTCCTCGCTTTGCCTTTGATATACTGTTTGCACCTCGGCCGACCTTTTTGCCTGGATTCTCGTTTTTGATCTAGCCTGCCATTTTGGATTGTTTGCCTGTGTATATATTGTTTCACTGTATATATATTCTGCACTTTATTAAACTGTATAGTTCTACACATATATCCGCCTCTCTCGCGTACGTGCCATGGAGATTATTCCATACAACTTTGAACCAAATGAGAAGAGTTGGAAAGACGACAGGATAAGGACTAGTCCATCGCACTGGTATTTACATCATTACTGTCGCACAATTAAAATGTGCTAGATCAGGTGGCTGGTGGGTTTTCAAAATAATAAATATATGCATGTATTTTTGTGATAAATACATATTATACTGAGTGCATTTCCCTTGTAATCCTCAGAAAGATTTCGGACAGCACTACAAAATGGTGTCCCCTCTATATTGTGCCCTATATAGAGAGTAGGGAGCAATTTTGGACACAAGGAAAACTTCCAGCTTGATTATGTCAGCATTCGAAGGAGGGGACGCGCGTCTTTTGACAACGTTGGCAGATGGTGGTCACTTTGATTTCCGCTGTATATTTTATTTCTGTCCTACGAAGTCTCACACAGGTCTCGGCAAATCTTGCTTACGGCCATTGCTTTGAAATATAGACTGATATATTACATTGCATACTTCAAACACTCATAACTTGCTATAGCAGTGACAAAATAGCTGTCAGAAATGCATTCCTACATTTAATAAAATGAGAAATAGAATTTTGATAATAAAAAATTTCGCCTTCAGTTCCCCTTTAAATATAGCCTACAGCTACTGATGTACCACTAAGCAAGTCATAGCATTAGGTAAATGGTTGGTTGGTTGTTTTTGTTATAGTGATCTTTTAAATACGCTTTGACTGTGTGTCTTGAAAATCTGTAAATTATCCTTTAAAGTCAAAATTAACTTTCAATAAATATTTTCCACATAACCTAGTGACAATATATCCTTTATATTTGAATTAATTAACCCTTTCAGACTGAATAAATTTTATCTATTTTTATGTTTGTAGCTATTTACATGCGACTTTAGAACATTTATAACAGTTTGTGTCAATACTATTTTATTTCTCCTACTTTAAAAATAAAGGGGAGAAAGTACATAATGGAACGTCACACCTGAACATATTATCCAATTTCTGTTATAGGCAACAAAGAATGTATAAGTTTTTCTGTTTCACTCCATCTACCAGTGTCAGTACCAAACTCACCTAGGTATCATGTTGTGCGTATATGTGCACATGGCAAAACTTTCACCAAAATCACTAGGTGAGATTTGACAAGACAAGGAGCCTTTAATTATCACACGTACACTCAAGCATAGACTTAAGCACAGTGAAATTCCTCCTCCGCATTTAACCCATAGGAAGCAGTGAACACACACACAGGCACACACAAGTGAGCAGTGAGCACACACACATACCCAGAGCAGTGGGCAGCTATGCTGCAGCGCCCGGGAAGCAGCTGGGGGTTAGGTGCCTTGCTCAAGGGCACTTCAGCCCAACCTTCAGGCCATGGCTGCCCCATGTTAACCTAATCGCATGTCTTTGGATTTGATAATTTGTCACGTTGAGAGACAGGCTGATCTGACAACCAGCTCCTACCAGGATATGCCACTCTACAAGTAGTGCATCGTCCTTGTGGGCATTAAAGTCTGCTCCTCCATACTGCAACTCCCCTGGCTGTTAGAAGGACTGAAATGTTTCTGGACACCTGATCATAACACCCACATGTGGGCCTTACAAAAACTGTTGCCACAAAGTTGGAAACACACAATTGTTTAGAATGTTTTTTGTATGCTATAGCATTACAATTTCACGTCACTGGAACCAGTTGGCATGAATGTGAAGATTCTCAGTCATCCAGGTTGTAGTAAACTGTGGGTGGTAAAAGAGGGCAACTGAACTTGCTTGAAGATTCTTGAAGACGTTTCACCTCTCATCCAAAAGGCTTCTTCAGTTCTGTCTGACTAATAGGGAGTATCAGGTATTTATCAACAAAGGACACTCATTTCAGGATTGCAACGTACGCATTCTAGCCAGAGAGGATCGTTGGTATGAGCGAGGAGTTAAAGAAGCCATTTTTGTCAACCTGGAACGGCCATCACTGAACAGAGGTGGTGGTCTAAAGGCCTCTGCATGCTCTTGCAACAAGGCTTTTGCAGACAGCTTTTCGCAGACAGTTGTAATTTATCGTTGAGTGGGGAGTAATAGGCGTGCGTGATGTTATTCACCGCTACAACGCAAGGGGGCGCGAAATCGCTAGGAGTAGTTGGTGGGTGTGGTTAGTGGAGTGTTTATCCTCCGGTTACTTATAATGACTAGAACTGGAGTCGTATAGATGTACGTACTTCCTCACTTCCTCGATCAACCGCTCTTCATGCTGCTCCATCTTCGCTCATGTTTTTAAAAATGGCGGTCGTGAAAACAAACCAAACCGGGAAAGTAGGGAAGCGGAAGTGCATGTACAGCGGATGTAGAGTGGACCAATCAGAGTCCTCTTGTCTGCGACGCTGTCTGCGAGGCTTCTGCGGTGGTCACAATTTTTGGGAGGTGCGCGCAGAGCGTCTGTGAAGGTGGGGGGGGCTACGCAGACGCTATCTGCGACACCGTCTGTGAGGACTGGGTTGTCAGCATAAATTGGCCTTAAGACATCATTTATCAGCCACCTACAATGCGGTCCTTGGCACACTTCCCAGACAACTGAATGCACACCAAATCTCAGCTGTTTTCAGTGACTCACAGGAGGACAGAGAGAACCAACAATCCTTTGATCACCCCAACGACTCTCTAGGCCATTCACACCCAGCCCCCAGTGACCCACACCAACAGGATAATGACACCTTATTTATCCATGAGAGGATAAATACCTGATACTCCCTATTAGTCAGACAGAACTGAAGAAGCTTTTTGGATGAGAGGTGAAACGTCTTCAAGAATCTTCAAGCAAGTCCAGTTGCTCTCTTTTACCACCCACAGTTCAATTGGCATGAACTTCTACCAGCATGATAAAGCAAGATCCATAAAGCCATGGTTTGCCAAGGTTGCAGAAGAGCTCAAGTAGTTCGCACAGAGACCTGACCTCAAACCCACTGAACACCTTTGTGATGAATCGAAACATTGACTGCACTCCAGACCTCCTGACCCAGCATCAGTGCCCGACTTCACTAATGCTCTTGTGGCGGAATGGGCACAAATCCTCACAGTCATGTTCCAAAATCCAGTGGAAACAGGGGACCAACTCAATTTAAATGCTCAGAGCTTTGGAACGGAATGTTCAGCAAGCACATATAGATGTGATGATCAGGTGTCCACAAGCTTTTGGCCATTCAGCATTGCTGAAAAGGCTGGCTGGAAAAGGTGCACAAGCAACAGGGATTACCACAGCCTTGAGGGGATCATCAAGAAAAGTCAATTCAAGAACTTGGGAGAGCCCCCAGGCATATATATATATATATATATATATATATATATATATATATATATATATATATATATACAGTGGTGCTTGAAAGTTTGTGAACCCTTTAGAATTTTCTATATTTTTGCATAAATATGACCGAAAACATTATCAGATTTTCACACAAGTCCTAAAAGTAGATAAAGAGAACCCAGTTAAACAAATGAGACAAAAATATTAGACTTAGTCATTTATTTATTGAGGAAAATGATCCAATATTACATATCTGTGAGTGGCAAAAGTATGTGAACCTCTTGGATTAGCAGTTAATTTGAAGGTGAAATTAGAGTCAGATGTTTTCAATCAATGGGATGACAATCAGGTGTGAGTGAGCACCCTGTTTTATATAAAGAACAGGGATCTATCAAAGTCTGATCTTCACAACACATGTTTGTGGAAGCATATCATGGCACGAACAAAGGAGATTTCTGAGGACCTCAGAAAAAGCGTTGTTGATGCTCATCAGGCTGGAAAAAGTTACAAAACCATCTCTAAAGAGTTTGGACTCCACCAATCCACAGTCAGACAGATTGTGTACAAATGGAGGAAATTCAAGCCCATTGTTACCCTCCCCAGGAGTGGTCGACCAACAAAGATCACTCCAAGAGCAAGGCGTGTAATAGTCGGTGAGGTCACAAAGGACCCCAGGGTAACTTCTAAGCAACTGAAGGCCTCTCTCACATTGGCTAATGTTAATGTTCATGAGTCCACCATCAGGAGAACACTGAACAACAAATGGTGTGCATGGCAGGGTTGCAAGGAGAAAGCCACTGCTCTCCAAAAAGAACATTGCTGCTCGTCTGCAGTTTGCTAAAGATCATGTGGACAAGCCAGAAGGCTATTGGAAAAATGTTTTGTGGACGGATGAGACCAACATAGAACTTTTTGGTTTAAATGAGAAGTGTTATGTTTGGAGAAAGGAAAACACTGCATTCCAGCATAAGAACCTTATCCCATCTGTGAAACATGGTGGTGGTAGTATCATGGTTTGGGCCTGTTTTGCTGCATCTGGGCCAGGACGGCTTGCCATCATTGATGGAACAATGAATTCTGAATTATACCAGCGAATTCTAAAGGAAAATGTCAGGATGTCTGTCCATGAACTGAATCTCAAGAGAAGGTGGGTCATGCAGCAAGACAACGACCGTAAGCACACAAGTCGTTCTACCAAAGAATGGTTAAAGAAGAATAAAGTTAATGTTTTGGAATGGCCAAGTCAAAGTCCTGACCTTAATCCAATGGAAATGTTGTGGATTGACCTGAAGCGAGCAGTTCATGTGAGGAAACCCACCAATATCCCAGAGTTGAAGCTGTTCTGTACGGAGGAATGGGCTAAAATTCCTCCAAGCCGGTGTGCAGGACTGATCAACAGTTACCGGAAACGTTTAGTTGTAGTTATTGCTGCACAAGCGAGTCACACCAGATACTGAAAGCAAAGGTTCACATATTTTTGCCACTCACAGATATGTAATATTGGATCATTTTCCTTAATAAATAAATTACCAAGTGTAATATTTTTGTCTCATTTGTTTAACTGGGTTCTCTTTATCTACTTTTAGGACTTGTGTGAAAATCTGATGATGTTTTAGGTCATATTCATGCAGAAATATAGAAAATTCTAAAGGGTTCACAAACTTTTGAAGCACCACTGTGTGTGTATATATATATATATATATATATATATATATATATATATATATATATATATATATATATATATATTTTTTTTTTTTCAAGCTTGAATACATTTTATTTCATGGTTCTACAGTCCACCATCTGGAAATTAACTGAGTGTTCCCCCCATTTCCAGCCTTTCCAGAGAGCATTATGAATTACAGAGGAGAAAACATCGGTCCTAAAGAGAGGTCACAAACTGTAACTGTGGGGTGGGGACGCCTGTGAAAGTAAACCCTGCAGACTGCAGGTTTCTCTTTGTATCATGTTAAACAGTAACACTGATAAACAATCTGCTGTTTGAAGTACAGAGAGGATGATTAGAATAGATGCTGAAAGTAAATTCATCAAATGTTACACACACACAGAGATATTGCCTTGATGAATATATATTGGGATTTTGGAGAGATATGTCTCCGCATCAACTGTACACACACACAAACACACACCACGGGCGCAGATAGAGGGGGGGATGGGTGGGATTCATCCCACCCAGATTTAAATTCACCTCATTCGTTCCCCCCCACTTATAGGGAGGAAAAAACGTCTATGCTGTCTTTCTTTTCATAAGGCAAACCTCACGGAAAAATCAAAAGACTAATTACCATTCGGTTTATTGAGGTGCACAGCAGTACATACATAGTTGCAACAACTCACATAAAACAAAACAAAGACTGATATTCGGTTGGTTGAGCTGCGCAGACTGCACAGGTTGTGAGCTCGAGCTTGGTTGCTATGGTTACCCACAAGAAGTTTGACAGGCATATCGGGGACAGCTCCTAGTTCAGGACCCCAACACGGCATGCTGAAGGGTGCCAAACCGAAAAGGCAGAAAACGATTGCATCGTTTTTTCAAAAAACAACGACTGTAAGTAAACTGTGCCTTACTTTATCATATCACCTTGCAATTTTTTGATAGTCTGTTCAAAGTAATGTCGTAGTGAAAGTAAAATCGTACGGAGTAGAGATGCCTTTCTGGTAGCCTCCTTCTTTCGGTGGCAGCCTGTAGATACAGTGCTCAGAAGGCAGTTTTAATGTTTAATCTGGCATTCCCTGCCATAATTTCAGCGGGCATATTGTTTCATAAGGAAACTTTGCGAAGAGTTGTTGACTGGCTGCCGCTCACGCAACACACAGGCATAGTTAGAAAGTCAGGATGCACTGGTTTACACTTTACACACACACACGTAGCCCAGCCTCTCGCTATGGTTAACAGTTGGAACTTAGCGGTTTCCTCGCACAACACATGGTGGGGGTGGGGTTGGTTTGCTGGCAGCTTTGTCCCCCCCAGTTCAAAAAACGTATCTGCGCCCCTGAGTCTCACACACACACACACACACACACACACACACACACACACACACACACACACACACACACACACGAGCGTCATGGAAAGACCTCCGTTACAGAGGAGAAAACACAAACTGTAACTGTGGGCATTTTATCACCTAAAAAACATTTCCAAACTAAGAGGACTTATGTCAAAAAATGATCTGGAAAAACTAATACATGCCTTCATCTCTAGTAGGGTTGATTACTGCAATGGCCTTTTCACAGGCCTGCCAAAAAAGACCATCAAACGACTTCAGCTGGTTCAAAACGCAGTGGCGAGGGTTCTCACACGAACAAAAAGAACAGAGCACATTACCCCAATTCTAAGGTCCCTTCACTGGCTTCCAGTAAGCTACAGAATTGACTTTAAAGCATTGCTGCTGGTGTATAAATCTCTAAATGGTACAGGGCCCAATTACCTCTCTGATATGTTGCAGCGGCCTAACCCAATCAGATCTACCAGATCGCAACAGAAAAATTTACTAGTAAAACCAGTTGTTAAAACAAAGTGTGGTGAAGCAGCTTTTAGCTACTATACAGTACATCTATGGAACCAACTGCCAGAGGACATTAAAAATGCTCCTGCTGTTGGCAGCTTCAAATCTAGGTTAAAGACCAAGCTGTTTTCAGATGCTTTCTGTTAAATAATTAATATTTTTACATTTTTTATAATCTTTACTTTCTCTGCATGTTTTAAATTTACTTTAATTTTATTCTATTTTATTCCGCTGGTTTCTTTTTCTCCTTTTTTCTTTTTGGCATTTTATTATTTTAGTTCTACTGTTGTTTAATTCTTATTATTTTCTTTTAATTCTTTTAATTAATTGTTTTAGATTAAAAATAAAATTATTTTATGTAATTTTATTTCTCTATTGTTTACTGTTTTTGTTTTTGCTTCTGTAAAGCACATTGAACTGCCATTGTGTATGAAATGTGCTATATAAATAAACTTGCCTTGCCTTGCCTTGGGGTGGGGACGCCTGTGAAAGTGAAAGTAAACCCTGCAGACTGCAGGTTTCTCTTTGTATCATGTTAAAAGGTAACACTGATAAACAATCTGCTGTTCGAAGTACAGAGAGGATGATTAGAATCGATGCTGAAAGTAAATTCATCAAATGGTATTACACACACACACACACACACACAGATATTGCCTTGATGAATATACTGGGATTTTGGAGAGATATGCCTCCGCATCAACTGTACACACACACACACACACACACGAGCGTCATTTATTCAGCAGTCAGCAGAGGCGGCGGTCCAGATAACGTGTGTTATGGAGACTGGCTTTGTTTAGAGTGTGCGGTATGATTTCTCGGAAATACCTCCGTTACACGAACTCAGTCTAACACAGACTGGGCGGGTCGGGACCGAAGGGGGAGGGGCGCTATCAAAACCTTTAAATCCTGCCGACTGTATCTTTGCAAAAATTTGTCTGTATTTCTGAGCAAGTGCCTTTTGGACAATAAGGTAAGTTTTAGTTTGGTTACCTTATAAGTTGGCTGTACTTTAAATTATATGTACATGATATAAGAAAGTAAATGAAATTGAGATAGTTAACACACACACACACACACACACACACACACACACACACACCAGTATATGAGCTGCCGCACTTTTTAGCTTGACTTAAATTAATAACTTGATGTATGTTTACTTTTTTCATCAATAGTAAGTTTACGCATCCTCAGCGAGTACTGCACAATTTCAGTGCAGCAAAACAGGAGCCTCATATTACACCTCTATCTGCACACTTGTGCGGCACATGTGTAATATCACACGAGTCATTTGTAACAACATTCAAAAACACTGTAACGTTACATGTACGTCAGGAAAAATCTAATAGACCATCATACATTCATTACACCGTGTGATTTGCCTTTGAAGGTGGCTTGGAAGATATTAAATCATTTTAAAAAGATCACTGCATGCAGATTACACACATGAGGAGCAGTGCAAGCAGAACATTTAGGCTTTGAAACATAGAATCCTCTTCAGGGCCGTTTCTTCCTTCAGGGATCCAAGAGCTTTAAAATAAATAGAGTAAACAAAAAACGCACACTTCACTATCACTGGGCACAAATTTTATTAGGCAGTCGCAGTGGGCCCCCTTGCGGTGTTAAAAGGAACGAAAAGAAAGAAATAGAGCATGGAAAAGCTTGAAGAAACAGTGACGTCTTCAGTTCTCTCCGAGGCTGAAAAACGCAAAAAGAACAGCAGGAGAAGAGAAACTGACCCAAAACACATGTAAGAAATGACCATTAGCTAGGCTTAATTAATCGGTTTTAGGCAATTTGTCCACTTCCACTTGTCTTGCTCTCACTTCTTGATGTAATTAAAATGGATCCATTTTAGTGGCTTTGTTCTATACAGAGTAGATGGTATTTCTGCTGGGCTCTGGGCCTGTCACACCTGCACCGGTGCCCGTGGCAGACTGTGCATGGCAGGGGCGTCCACTTCCTAAGTCTGGCCTAGGCCAGACCGCATACCATGGAGCTAGGTAGCTGCAGGGTCAAGTCAAGTCAACTTTATTGTCAAATATGCTATACATGCTCGACATACAGCACAGATGAAATTTCAGTCCTCTCTGACCCACGGTGCAAACAGTCAATGCAATAAATAAAAATAGAATAGTAAGTAAGTAAAATTTATTTCTAAAGCACATTTAAACACAGTTTACATTGACCAAAGTGCTGTACAGAGTGTAAAAATAAATAGATATAAAATATATAAAGAAACAAAAACAACTGAATTAAACGCCAGCAACAAAAGACAAACACTTAATTTCTGACATGACAAAACAAAAACAGTTAAAATGTAGGGAATGCTAATGTGAAAAGGTGTGTCTTGAGCTTGGATTTAAAAACAGTAATAGAGGGGGCATTTCTAATGTCAGGAAGCAGAAGGCAGAAGGTTCCACAGCTGAGGACCAGCGACCACAAAACCTCTGTCACCATTTAGCTTAAGACGAGTTCGGGGAACATGGAGGAGACCTCTGCTGGAAGATCTAAGAGACATGGGAGCCTCAGGGGGATGAATAACTGATATAAACAATATAAACAGTATAAACACTCTAGATAAGAAAATAGAGACTAAACACTCACAGGTATACATATACATACACATACATACGCACATACATACATACACACATACACACACACACATACATATATATAAATTGGAGCAAAGGGACATGAAATAAACAGTACAAACAATAAACTAATAGCTGTTAAGGTGAGGTAGTGTGGAATAGTGCAAATGAGCAAGGTAAAGTGAAATGTGCAGTCCCTGAGTTCAGTGTGTGAATGAATGTTGAGAGTGTGTGTGGGTGTGTTGGGGGGGAGACTGTGAGGGTCACATGATGTCAGATGCTGAAGGGGGGGCAGGGGTGTGTGTGGGCAGAATCTGTGGCAGGGGGCAGAGGGGGGAGGAGGGGCAGAACAGGGAGGGAGTTGAGCCTCTTGACCACCTGGTGAAAGAAACTGTCCTTGAGCCTGCTGGTTTTGGCCCGGAGACTCCGTAGTCTCCTCCCCGACAGCGGGAGGCTGAAGAGGCTGTGAGATTTGTTGGTGGGGTCACCTGCAATCCTGATGGCTTTTCGGGTGAGGCAGGAGTTATAGATATCCATAAGAGAAGGGAGAGAGACACCAATGATCCTCTCAGCTGCTCTCACGATGCGCTGCAGAGTCTTGCAGCAGGACACGGTGCAGGCACCGTACCACACGGTGATGCAGCTGGTCCTCAGCTGGGGACCACCGCTCATTGATGTTTTGCCCCTTATCCCAGAACATCTCCTGGTGGCAGGGCAGTTCCAGGGACGTCTCCCTGTCACCCCCTGCAGCTACCCTTCTTAGATGTTACCTCCCCAAGACTTATCTCGTCTTCTCAGCCAAAGCCAGAAACTTGCCTTCTCTGCCTCCTCTGAAATCTCCCTCATGGCTCTGTGGAGTCTAGCTCCCTGCAACCCCACATCCTTCAGGAGGCGTGATGTGGAGCCTCCCATAAATCCTCTGACCTCCACCTCCACTGGGTAGAGCTTCACGCTCCATCCACCTTCCCTGCCCTCCGCAGCCAGGTACTTGGGCTTCTTACTTTCATGGGCTACCTCCAGCCCCTCTTCCCATGGCACCGTCAGCTCTATTAGTAGAGCAGATTTTCCGACTGGTGTCCACAGCACCATGTCTGGCCGTAACGTGGTGCTGCAGATCTCCCTTGGGAAGTGGAGCTGCCTTCCCAGGTCCACCTCCATGCTCCACTCCACCTCTGATGTTACAAGGTTCGGAGCTGGTCTCCTGCTGGTGTTTTGGGGAGCCTCCCCCTGTCTGAGGAAGTGGATGCTCTGCTGGATACCTCTTGGTCTGTCACAGTTTGCCTCCTGCCGTCATTCCTCGACCACCTCGGCCAGCTTCCTGAGCACCTGGTCATGTCGCCATCTATACCGACCCTGGGTCAGGGCAGTTTTACAGCTGGATAGGACATGTTGGAGAGTGGCATTGGTGGTCCCACAAAGGTCACAGCTTTGCTCAGTTCCGAGCCACTAGTGGAGGTTTTGGGGGCTGGGTAGGGTGTCATAGGTGTCATAGGTTGAGAAAACTGAAGCGAGCTTGTGGCATCTTCCAGACGTCTGCCCAGGTGATCGCTCGGCTCATGACACCCTCCCATGTGGTCCATCTCCCCCGTTGAGCCTGGGCTACAGACTTCAGTCTGTGCTCCTTCTGCTCCATCCTGGTCACTTCGGAGATAACCAAATCCTTCCTCTCCTTCTTGGTTGCCTTGGACCATTGGGTGGGTGGCTCATGCCAATCAAGGCCTCCCCACCCTATTTGGACTCTTCCCACCACCTCCCGGTATTGCAGTCTGCTCACCGCCTTCTGCACTTCCTCCTCAGCTCTCCACTTCCTTCCAGTTGGTACATTGGCCTGCATATCTCTCACAGCACTGTCCGAGGAGTCCCTTAACTCCATCACCAGCCTGGCCTTCTCCTGCCTGTAGCCAAGGGTGATGGATTTCAGGGGTAGTTGGAGGGAATTATGCCCAGACAGGCCTGCTGCTGAGAAGCACCGTGGTAGCCCAAGCGATTTATGGATGTAAGAGTTGGCCTTGGCATCCATCTTACTTACGGCTGATGAAGGGACTTTGCACAGCTTCAGAGGCCACATTAACCTTGGGTACAGGGTGAAGGTATAACACCACACCTTATACTTTCCAGGTAGTTGGCTTGTGCTGATCTTAGCCAGGCCTTCTGAAAGCTGTGAAAGAATGGGTTTCCCCATCTCCTTGTCTGAGAGGTCGGATGTATATTGCCTTCCCAGACTTCGGATAGGCTGGTCCACGATGCAGGGGATGTCTTCTCCACCAATAGAGAAGGCAACTCTATCATTGCGCTCACCTCTCTGCAAGGACATGCTCCTTGACTTCTGTGGCTTGAATTTCATTCTCGCCCAGAAAATCAGCTCGTCCAGCCTTTTCAGGAGCCTAGATGTACATGGCGCAGTTCGTAGCAGGCAGGTAATGTTGTCCATGTAACTCCTGAGAGGGGGCAGTCTCCAGCCTGTGGGTATCCGGACACCACCCACCACCTGCCTTGCCCCGATCAAAATGGCCTCAAAAGCTGCCACGAAGAGGATTGGGGAGATGGAGCACCTCATTGTAATCCCTACTTCCAGTTGTTGCCAGCCAGTGGGGATGTTTCTCAACATGAAACACATTCTCAGGTCTTCAAAGTATTTCCTGACCATGGCCTTGATGTTTTCTGAGACACAGAAGAACTTGAGTGCAAAGGTGACGAGTTGGTGTGATACTGACCCATAGGCATTTGCAACATCCAGCCACACCACGTGCAGATCTTTCCTCTCTCTCTTGGTGGTCTGGATCTGTTCCCAAATCATTGAAGTATGCTCCATGTAGCCAGGAAACCCTGGGATTCCAGCTTTCTGACAGCTGGTATCGATGTAATCATTCTCCATCAGGTAGGTGGTCACTCTTCTTGCCATCACAGAAAAGAAGATCTTCCCTTCGACGTTAAAAAGGGCAATGCTTCTGAATTGGTCGATGGTCCTGGCGTTTTGCTGCTTGGGAATGTAGACTGCCACTGCCTTTTGCCATTCCGATGGAATACTCTGCTTGGTCCAGGCAACCCTCATCAGGGTCCATGGGATATTCAGCACTCTTGGGCAGTTCTTATACAGCTTGTAGGGTATGCCGTTTGGGCCCAGTGCTGATGCAGGTCTTGCTCGTCGGATCACTTGCCTGACCTCGCTGAGTTTGGGTGGCGATGTGTCGAATAGGGATGATGGTTCAGAGAGTTTGGGAACGTACCCGGGAGAGCCCAGTGGCTTGTTCCTGGCAGGGTCACTGTATTGTGTGCGGATGTATTCCTCAAGCTCTTCTTTGGAGGCTTCCAAGGTTCTGCTGGTCTTCTCCTCGAGGACCCCACGTGCGTATTGGAATGGGTCCCTGAAGAAGTTTGCTCTGTCTTTCTTCTTCTTCTCCTTCGTGTGATGCGCTCCACTTTCCTTAGGTTAGCGAGCCTTCCTCAGATGTCATCCCACAGAGCCTTAGACCTTCTTTTTCAGACTCCTCTGCTTTCTTCCAGCGCTTACAGAGCTGCCTTCTACTCACCACCAGGTCATCAATTTCTTTCTCCCTCCTTCCCTTTGTCCTCGCTGCTGGCTCCCTGGAGGTCACCTCGCCATACCTGCTGCTGCACTCCTCATACAAGATTTCCCCAAACAGGTTTAGCTTGGCTTAGACTGGGCCACGCAGGGCTTTCTGTAGCAGGTTGCTCAGGTGTTCATCTAACTTGATCCACTCCTGTGTGTTATTTGTCTTTGGCCATTTGATCTTATTCCTTCGGCCTGGGGTCCTCAGGCTTCTGGTTCTCTGGCTTGATAGCGGTCTTGGTTCACTAGGGGGTGCTAATGGGCCCACTCCTTGGGGGGTTTCGCCATCCCTTTCTTCCATTTCCCTCCTTTCCTCTTGCTCTGCCTCCACAATGTTGGGCCCACTGGCGCTGTGGTTATCGTCCTGGCCATGGATCCCAATTGTCTGACCTGCCCTTTGGGCAGTGCAAGGTTGCTTACAGCTAACACCTCCATATTTCACCCTTCCCATGTGGATGCAAAGCCCTCTGAGTGTTGTTGTTTTTTTTCCATCCACACCCACACTTCCATAAAATTTTCATCTCATTTGTTGTCCTTGCGTTTGTTACCGTTAAATCCGTCCTGGTAGGCCCTTCTTCCATCCCGCCTCTCGGAGGGCCTTCGGGCTGTTTTCTTTTCCTTATTGTAGTGGGTTTTGGGTGTTTCCACTTGGGAAACTAAAGGGTAGGGTTACCAACCCGCCTCTCCCAGGTGCAGTCTATCCTGCTGCCACCAACCTCTCCTGGTTGTCCTCCAGTCTTCCCTGGACTCCAACTGCTCTATTCACAGTAGTCACTGTTTCCAGGAAACATTTATGAGGGAAAGGAACATACACCCTCCCGACAGTCAACGCATTATTCACTTCTAAAACACATTTGCAAATTGGTAGAATGAGTTAATCATCACATGCAAGATTTGTAATCAATCAAATGAATTGCTTATTATTATTATTATTATTATTATTATTATTATTATTATTATTATTATTATTATTCATGAATTACTACAGTTCTGAACTTCAGATTTTAAAAGTCCGGACTTTGATGGATACTTTTTTGGTGGAACACAACGGAGCAAAATATTGTGACCCTCTAATGTTGATGCCACTGGAGGATGGCATTGGGTTTATGTCCCCACCAATGTTAATACCAAACCTATGCCCTTGGGTTTTAGGCAATTTGTCCACTTCCACTTGTCTTACACTCACTTCTTGATGTCATCAAAATGGATAATTTTAGTGGCTAACTACTATAACACTCAGACAATCACAGCCAATGAAGAAATCCATCCATCCATTATCTGAAGCCGCTTATCCTGTACAGGGTCACAGGCAAGCTGGAGCCTATCCCAGCTGACTATGGGCAAGAGGCAAGGTACACCCTGAACAAGTCGCCAGGCCATCGCAGGGCTGACACACAGAGACAAACAACCATTCCCACCTACAGTCAATTTAGAGCCACCAATTAGCCTAAACTGCATGTCTTTGGACTATGGGGGAAACTGGAGCACCCAGAGGAAACCCACACAGACACAGGGAGAACATGCAAATGCCACACAGAAAGGCCCCCATCGGCCACTGGGCTTGAACCCAGGACCTTCTTGCTGTGAGGCGACAGTGCTAACCACTATACCACCGTGCCGGCCCAATGAAGAAATGATTTTCCTTATTTCAAACCTATACCATGCTAATTATCCTAATGGTCATAAGCTGTGTTTTTATTAACCTGCTTAATTCTCAATTTGAAATTGCCAAAAAAAGAGTAAAGGAAAGTAAGGAATTTTGAACGTCTTGAAAATAATGAATATGTAAAACATGCGCTACTACAATGTGAATCAAACATATGCCAGTCTTGCAGCTACCAGATCTCGTTGCACACAGCAGATAAGAACATGTCCACGTATGCACAATATTTTAACAGTACAAATACATTATATTACATTATATCCCTCATCAAAAAATTCCTGTGCAGGGATTGGTCAAGGATGGCTCACGTGACATAAAATAGTTCCACTATTGATTAAGCAATGTATCTTCTGACGTCAAAAATTAAAAAATGGATATGGTATGAGTCAGTCATGGTATATCCTGGATATACCATGAACTGACGTTACAATTTCAAGTTATACGCAGACTTGAGTCACAGCTGTGACTCCGGGAGCATTTCTGTGTGTGTAGATCTACGTATCATGATCATGCCTCTTGAGGCAGGTGATAGCATGGTAAAAAAAATTAAAATAAAAATATTTAAAAAGGTAGTAAAAAAATGTATAGTATGGTACTGTTCTGTCCTCTGATAAAAGTTGTGATTTGCCCTTTAATTTATTTCATTAAAAAAGGGGAGTTTGTAATTTATGTAATCAGTGGCGTGCACAGACATTTTGGGGGGCAAGTGCTCTGGGGGGAAAAAAGGGCACTTTTTTGCGCATGTGGAACACCTTATTATAAAAGTCTGAGATTTAACCCTCCTCTTGTGTTCGGGTCGCCACTGACCCGTTTTAGTTTTTAAAGGTGTAAAACAACCACTTAATGTTAATTTATTACATCAAGGCTTTTTGACTTTGCCAGGAATCTCTAGTTGAACAAAATAGAAAAAGAAATTTTTGTTTTCCTAAATCTGAAAATGGTCTAGCAAAAAATATAATACTTATGTGCAGTTGTTTCTGTATGCGACAGGCTACTTCACGACAAAATAATTACAGCTTGGGCTTAGAGGGCAAACAATACATTTTCACTCAATTCATGTGTTACCTGGCTAGTGGGGTAGGGGAAGAGCTGACTGACTGCCCGATGTGTTGTCTGCGCTACGACAAGGCCGTGGCTTCCAGGACGCTATGCTGCTGCAACCTCACATTGAATGCACTGCACGCTTGTTCACGTGACAGAGCAAGAGAGACAGAGGTCCGGTGTGTGTGCGGAGGGGGCACACATGGGGACATTATTTTCACACACGCTTTTAATGCCATGGCTTTTCTAAAAGATCATGTCGACATTGGCCTCAGTAAACTGTAAAAAAAAAATTCAAAAGGGCATTTTTTTGGACAGAGGGCAGAGGGGCAGGTGCTTGAGCACCACCTCGTGTCTATCTGTGCACGCCACTGTATGTAAAGTTAAATAATATGATTTAGAGCTAAAAGTTTTACATTGCTTTACATTATTTCATGATGTACTCTTACTTTGAAGGCTTGTAAGGGATACGCTATGTACAGTGCCTTGAAAAAGTATTCATAACCCTTGAACTTTTTCACATTTTTCCACCTTACAACCACAAACTTAAAAGTTTTTTATTGAGATTTTATGTGATAGACCAACACAGAGTAGCACATAATTGTGAAGTGAAACGAAAATGATAAATGGTCTTCAAAATTTTAAACAAATAAAAATCTAAAAAATGTTGTGTGCATTAGTATTCAGCCCCCTGTACTCTGATACCTCTAAATACAATCCAGTGCAATCAATTGCCTTCAGAAGTCATCTAATTAGTTAATAGAGTCCTACTGTGTGTAATTTACTCTCAGCATACAACCCCAATTCCAAAAATGTTGGGACAAAGTACAAATTGTAAATAAAAACAGAATGCAATGATGTGGAAGTTTCAAAATTCCATATTTTATTCAGAATAGAACATAGATGACATATCAAATGTTTAAACTGAGAAAATGCATCATTTAAAGAGAAAATTTAGGTGATTTTAAATTTCATGACAACAACACATCTCAAAAAAGTTGGGACAAGGCCATGTTTACCACTGTGAGACATCCCCTTTTCTCTTTAACACAGACTGTAAACGTCTGGGGATTGAGGAGACAAGTTGCTGAAGTTTAGGGATAGGAATGTTAACCCATTCTTGTCTAATGTAGGATTCTAGTTGCTCAACTGTCTTAGGTCTTTTTTGTCGTATCTTCCGTTTTATGATGCGCCAAATGTTTTCTATGGGTGAAAGATCTGGACTGCAGGCTGGCCAGTTCAGTACCCGGACCCTTCTTCTATGCAGCCATGATGCTGTAATTGATGCAGTATGTGGTTTGGCATTGTCATGTTGGAAAATGCAAGGTCTTCCCTGAAAGAGACGTCGTCTGGATGGGAGCATATGTTGCTCTAGAACCTGGATATACCTTTCAGCATTGATGGTGTCTTTCCAGATGTGTAAGCTGCCCATGCCACACGCACTAATGCAACCCCATACTATCAGAGATGCAGGCTTCTGAACTGAGCACTGATAACAACTTGGGTCATCCTTCTCCTCTTTAGTCCGAATGACACGGCGTCCCTGATTTCCATAAAGAACTTCAAATTTTGATTCGTCTGACCACAGAACAGTTTTCCACTTTGCCACAGTCCATTTTAAATGAGCCTTGGCCCAGAGAAGATGTCTGCGCTTCTGGATCATGTTTAGATATGGCTTCTTCTTTGAAATATAGAGTTTTAGCTGGCAAAGGCGGATGGCACGGTGAATTGTGTTCACAGATAATGTTTTCTGGAATTATTCCTGAGCCCATTTTGTGATTTCCAATACAGAAGCATGCCTGTATGTGATGCAGTGCCGTCTAAGGGCCCGAAGATCACGGGCACCCAGTATGGTTTTCCGGCCTTGACCCTTACGCACAGAGATTCTTCCAGATTCTCTGAATCTTTTGATGATATTATGCACTGTAGATGATGATATGTTCAAACTCTTTGCAATTTTACAGTGTCGAACTCCTTTCTGATATTGCTCCACTATTTGTCTGCGCAGAATTAGGGGGATTGGTGATCCTCTTCCCATCTTTACTTCTGAGAGCCACTGCCACTCTAAGATGCTCTTTTTATACCCAGTCATGTTAATGACCTATTGCCAATTGACCTAATGAGTTGCAATTTGGTCCTCCAGCTGTTCCTTTTTTGTACCTTTAACTTTTCCAGCCTCTTATTGCCCCTGTCCCAACTTTTTTGAGATGTGTTGCTGTCATGAAATTTCAAATGAGCCAATATTTGGCACGAAATTTCAAAATGTCTCACTTTCGACATTTGTTATGTTGTCTATGTTCTACTGTGAACACAATATCAGTTTTTGAGATTTGTAAATTATTGCATTCCATTTTTATTTACAATTTGTATTTTGTCCCAACTTTTTTGGAATCAGGGTTGTAAATACATTTGTTCTGTGAAGGCCTCAGTGGTTTGTTAGAGAACACTGAAGAACAAATAAGCATCATGAAGACCAAAGAACTCACCAGACAGGTCAGGGATAAAGTTCTGGAGAAGTTTAAAGCAGGGTTAGGTTATAAAAAAATATCCCAAGCTCTGAACATCTCAAGAAGCACTGTTCAATCCATCATTCAAAAATGGAAAAAGTATGGCACAACTGTAAACCTACCAAGACATGGCCGTCCACCTAAACTGACAGAGCGAGCAAGGAGAGCACTGGTCAGAGAAGCAGCCAAGAGGCCCATGATCACTCTGGAGGAGCTGCAGAAATCCACAGCTCAGGTGGGAGAATCTGTACACAGGACAACTATATGTCGTTGTGGAAATTCAGACGGGTGGGTGGAGCACAGAAGGACAGCAGGCCAGAACTGAGTTCAAAAAACCTCTTTATTGGCACTCTTCAGTGATTTTTAAACTCTCCCAGCCACACACGCATGCACACATGCACACAGGTCGTCTGGTTGGGGAGAGAGCTCTCTCCTCTGCGCTCTCTCTCTCCTTATATAGGGTGCGGTCACTGGGGAAGACACACAAACACACGTTAACTCACATCAGGTGCATTGATTCTGCCACTTACCTTCCCTGACTCCGCCCTCCGGTCACAGACTGACGCTTGACCACGCCCCTGCTGCCACATACCCCCACCACCTGACTCAGGCTGAGCAGCTGTCCGGCCTGCAGCCGATTCCCCCCCCCCGACGGGAGAGGAGAGGAAGTCCGCCACGACCATCTGCACCCCCGGCCTGTGGAATCACCTTGAAGTTAAAGGGCTGGCGTGCCAGATACCAACGGGTGATCTGCGCATTGGCATCCTTCATGCGGTGGAGCCACTGGAGGGGCGCGTGGTCCGAACAGAGGGTGAAAGCGCGTCCCAGCAGGTAGTAGCGAAGGGCGAGGACTGCCCACTTGATGGCTAAGCACTCTTTTTCTATTGTGCTGTAGCGCCCCTCACGCACCTACAGCTTTCTGCTGATGTACAGCACAGGGCGATCCTCCCCCTCCACCTCCTAGGACAGAACAGCCCCCAGCCCTCTGTCCGACGCGTCCATCTGCAACATAAAGGGGAGAGAAAAGTCAGGGGAGTGTAACAGTGGCCCCCCACACAGTGCAGCCTTCACCTCAGAGAAAGCCCTCTGGCATTGCTCCATCCACTGGACCGGATCTGGTGCCCCCTTTCTAGTGAGATCAGTCAGCGGGCTGGTGATATCCGAATAATTAGGTATGAACCTACGATAGTAGCCAGCCAGCCCCAGGAACTGTCTCACCCCCTTTTTGGTCTTGGGCCTCAGGCAGGCTGCAATCGCTGCTGTCTTATTAATTTGGGGACACACCTGCCCATTGCCCAAGTGGAAGCCCAAATACCGTACTTCCACCCGCCCAATCGCACACTTCTTCGGGTTGGCCGTGAGACCCGCTTGCCTCAGCAACCCAAGGACAGCCCTCAGGTGTTGTAGATGCCGTGGCCAGTCATTACTATAGATTATAATATCATCTAAGTATGCGGCCGCATAGGTGGCGTGGGGGCGGAGGACCCTGTCCATAAGCCACTGGAATGTAGCGGGCGCCCCAAACAACCCAAAAGGAAATGTGACAAATTGGTGTAAGCCAAACGGTGTGGAAAAGGCCATTTTTTTCTCGGGATAGTGGAGTCAAGGGGATCTGCAATATCCCTTTGTTAAATCCAGTGTTGAATAAAAGCGAGCCGTGCCTCGTCGATCCAGCAACTCGTCAATACGAGGCATTGGGTATGCATCGAATTTAGACACCGCGTTGACTTTTCTATAGTCCACACAGAACCGGACCGACCCGTCTGCCTTGGGAACCAAGACCACTGGGCTGCTCCAGTCACTGTGGGACTCCTCAACGATGCCCATTTCGAGCATGGCCTCGAGTTCTTCCCGAACCACTTTTTTCTTGTGTTCGGGTAGCCTGTAAGGGCGGCTGCGCACTACCACCCCCGGGGGCATCTCAATGTGGTGTTCTATGAGGCGGGTGCGGCCGGGCAGGGGCGAGAACACGTCCGAAAATTCGGTCTGCAACTGGGCAACCTCCGTGAATTGGGTCGGGGAGAGGTGGTCTCCACAGGGGACCGGAGAAGCAAGCGATGTCAATGTCCCTTTTTGAACCTCCGGCCCCAGCTCCGCCTTCTCCGGAACCAACGACACCAACGCCACGGGAACCTCCTCGTTCCAGAGTTTGAGCAGATTGAAGTGGTAAATCTGTAGCGCCCCACCCCTGTCCGTTCGCCTCACCTCATAGTCAACATCCCCGACTCGCCGTGTGACCTCAAAGGGTCCTTGCCACTTAGCGACCAATTTGGAGCTCGATGTGGGCAACAGTACGAGTACTTTATCTCCCAGTGCAAAGTCCCTCAGGCGCATACCCCTGTTGTACAGGCGGGTTTGCCATTCTTGGGCCTGCCACAAATTCTCCTGGGTTAGGTGTGTGAGTGTGTGGAGTTTTGTGCGCCGGTCAATACCATATTGAATTTAATTTTTGCTTGGGGAAGGTCCCTCCTCCCAATTTTCCCACAGTACATCTAGGATGCAGCGCAGCTTACGCCCATATAATAATTCGAATGGGGAGAACCCCGTGGAAGCTTGTGGGACCTCTCGCACTGCGAATAACAGGGGTTCGAGCCATTTATCCCAATTGCGTGCGTCCTCACAAACAAACTTTTTAATTATGTTCTTGAGTGTGCAATTGAACCATTTGACTAAAGCGTCCATTTGTGGGTGATAAACACTGGTGCGGATCGGTTTAATTCCCAATAACCCATACAGTTCGCTCAGTGTGCGTGACATAAATGAGGTGCCTAGATCAGTCAGAATCTCTTTGGGGATTCCGACTCGGGAGATGACACGGAAGAGCGCTTCTGCAATACATTGAGACATTGGGAAGAGGCACTGCTTCCGGGTATCGCGTTGCATAGTCCACCAGAACTAAAATAAAGCGATACCCTCATGTTGACTGATCTAATGGCCCGACAAGATCCATCCCAATTCTTTTGAACAGGGTCTTGATTAATGGTAGAGGGCGCAAAGGCGCTTTTGGAATGGCCACTGGATTTACTAACTGGCATTCGCTGCATGCCGTACACCACCTACGGACATCGCCGCAAATCCCTGGCCAATAGAACCGGGCCGTTATTCGGGCTAGTGTCTTATCCTGCCCCAAGTGTCCAGCCATGGGATTAAAGTGAGCCGCCTGGAATACCAATTCCCGGCGGCTCTTTGGAATCAAAAGTTGTGTAATCGGCTTCTTAGTCTGAGTGTCCTGCGTCACTTGGTATAACCTATCCTTCATAATGGAGAAATAGGGGAAGGACGGGGTGGCGTTTGGCTGGAGCGTTTGACCATCAATTACTCTCACTTGGTCAAACGCATGCCGCAGAGGCTTGTCCCGCGACTGTTCTAACGGGAAATCCGCGAGGGATTCCCCAAGAGAAGGAGGAGGAGCCTGCGGCTCCTCGCACTGACGCAGTGATGACATAGATGGCTCTGTGACAGTTGCTCCCACCAATGCCACACCGGGACCTCCCCCTGTTGAACTATGGCAGGACCCACTCTTAACTAAATGAGTCATTAATTCCTGAAATCCCGGCCAATCCGTCCCCAAAATTATCGAGTGGGTAAGGCGAGGATTAACCGCCGCCTTTACACTAAATTTTTCCCCTCGAAAAAGAATGTGGACCGACACTAAAGGGTAGTTGTGAACATTCCCGTGCACACACAACACCTTCACCAATTGTGCTCCCCCCAATGCCTCATCTTGCACCAGGCTTTGGTGGATTGAGGTCTGATTACAGCCAGAGTCCACCAAAGCCTGATACGTATCCCCTTGGACACTCACCGGTATGCGATACACTCTGGCCTGATCGAGGGCAGCTCCTGGCGCGTCGGGGATCCGGACCACCGCGCCCACCTCCATTGCCGAGCACTGCTGCTGGAGGTGCCCCGGCTCCCCACAGCGCCAGCAAACCGGCCCGGGCTTTCTCTCTGCACTGGCACTCTGGGGCTCACTCACCTGAGGGGGGGAAGAGACAGACACGGAAGTGGGAAACGGGAGGGTACAGCGGGTGCGGCGGGCCGGTTGGGGTGGAACCGGCCCCCGCCTCCGCGGTGGGGGAACGGGGCGAGAACGAGACACAGAAGGGGAGGGGGAGAGAGAGAGAAGAGGGGAGGAGATCTGCTGTCCTGCCATCGGAACAGCCACCAAATGGTCCTCCGCCAGCTCGATGGCCTGATCCAGCGACGCTGGGCGATGGCACTGGACCCACTCCGCGGTCCCTTCGGGTAGTCGGGCGATGAACTGTTCCAGTACCACCAGATCAACGATTCCCTCGGCGTCGTGGTTGTCAGCCCTCAGCCACCACCGGCAGGCATCCCGGAGTAGCTGGCCAAACGTGAACGGCCGGCCGACCTCCTCCAGGCGTAGAGCGCGGAAGCGCTGTCGATGTTGTTCTGGGGTGTGCCCCACACGCTGGAGGATGGCC
The DNA here is from genome assembly GCF_027579695.1 of Neoarius graeffei. Classification (NCBI taxonomy): domain Eukaryota; kingdom Metazoa; phylum Chordata; class Actinopteri; order Siluriformes; family Ariidae; genus Neoarius; species Neoarius graeffei. The sequence continues at coordinate 31,919,705 of NC_083591.1, forward strand.
CAGCGGAGGTCTGCGTAGACCAGCTGGCTGTCGGCGGGGAGCTGTAGTGCGGCCAGCTGCGCCTCGCCTGTTAGCAGGGGGAGGAGGCACGCCACGCACTGTTCCACCGGCCAGCCCGAGGCCTCTGCTGCTTGTTCAAAGAGCGCGAGGAAGGCCTCGGGGTCGTTGTGCGGGCCCATCTTCATTAGGGTGAGGTGGGGAGGGCCTGCGGCAGTGGAGGTGGTGGACCCCGCTGATGCGAGGAGGTGCTGGAACGCCTGACGAACTTCCTGCTGCGCCAGCACCAGGGCCTCAAACCTTTGCTCCTGCTCCTTCCGGAGGGCGACTAGCGCCTGGTGCTGGCTCTGCTGGGCCGTGGCAAGGGCGTGGACCAGGTCCGCGAAGGGGGAGGACTCCATGGGGCTGTTCTTCTCTGTGCTCCGGTCCCCGGTTTCGGCACCACTGTGGAAATTCGGACGGGTGGGTGGAGCACAGAAGGACAGCAGGCCAGAACTGAGTTCAAAAAACCTCTTTATTGGCACTTTTCAGTGATTTTTAAACTCTCCCAGCCACACACACGCATGCACGCACACAGGTCGTCTGGTTGGGGTGAGAGCTCTCTCCTCTGCTCTCTCTCTCTCCTTATATAGGGCGCGGTCACTGGGGAAGACACACAAACACACGTTAACTCACATCAGGTGCAGTGATTGTGCCACTTACCTTCCTTGACTCCGCCCTCCGGTCACAGACCGATGCTTGACCATGCCCCCGCTGCCACAGTTGTATACTCCACAAATCTGACCTTTTTGGAAGAGTGGCAAGAAAAAAGTCATTGTTGAAATACAGGCATAAGAAGTCCCATTTGCAGTTTGCCAGAAGCCATGTAGGGGACACAGCAAACATGTGGAAGAAGGTGCTTTGGTCAGATGAGACCAAAGTTGAACTTTTTGGCCTAAATGCAAAGCGCTATGTGTGGCGGAAAACTAACACTGCTCATTACTCTGCACACACCATCCCCACTGTGAAACACGGTGGTGGCAGCATCATGCTATGGGGATGTTTTTCTTCAGCAGGGACAGGGAAGCTGGTCAGAGTTGATGGGAAGATGGATGGAGCTAAATACAGGGCAATCCTGGAAGAAAACCTGTTGGAGGCTGCAAAAGACTTGAGACTGGGAAGGAGATTCACCTTCCAGCAAGACAATGACCCTAGACATACAGCCAGAGCTACAATGGAATGGTTTAGATCAAAGAATATTCATGTGTTAGAATGGCCCAGTCAAAGTCCAGACCTAAATCCCATTGAGCATCTGTGGCAAGACATGAAAATTGCTGTTCACAGACGCTCTCCAATCCAATCCAATCTGGCTGAGCTTGAGCTATTTTGCAAAGAATAACGTGACCAGACATCCCGGTTTGACTGGGACAGTCCCGATTTTGAGTTGCGTGTCCCCAGCCCCGACAAAGGTCCGTCGGGACGCTGAAATGTCCCGGTTTACACCAAACACTAACAAACTGTCCCAGTTACAGCGATCATATATAGCCAATGAGATGTCAATAAAGCTTCTAGCAATTCAGCATCAATGAATTGAAGTGTGCGCAGCCAACCTTACAATGTATCTATTTGAACAATGTTGCAATATAGCGGCCGCGTTATAACGTTTTTTTTCGCTAGCAGCTGTCATCTACTACGCGACAATGCCGAACAGATGAGCGCTGGGCGGAGATGTTCGCACACTTCAAGAGTAGGGAGATTCCTTACAGCAATGTCAGCCAGCTTGCCATGTGCCTACCTGGCACCAATGCTCCAGTTGATCGAATATTTTCACTCATGAGCAACACCTGGACTGACGCGAGGAATCGCATGACCGTGCCTACTCTCAAAGCTTTGCTCATTACCTGGGCCAATTTCGACGATACTTGCTCACAGTTTCACAGCAGGCTCTCGGGCAATAAAGCGCTACTGGAGCAAATTCACTCAGCATGTAAATATATGCAATAAAATGGCATCTTCTTTAGGGTGGGTGGGTTGGGTGGCTGTTTCTGAAACATTTTTAGTTGTCTTTCATCTGTTTCATTTGTCTTTAATCTGTATCACAGATTGTCTTGACTTGTTTGATGCTGTTGTCAACTCAGGGTTCACGTTTTCAAAATAGTTAATAGCCTACACTGGTTAAGATTAAACAGAGGCATTTTGGGTAAAGGTTCGGAGGTGACAACGATTAGGCTCATGCACTCGTTCCAGTTACAATGCATAGCCTATTGTTTAAAAAAAAAAGTTCATCACATAAAATGTTGATGTTAATATGCAAGCAATGCATTTTCTTGGCGTTTTCACAAAGGTGAAATAAATCAGTTGAAATTTAGGCTATTGGCCTATTCCCTATCATTACATCTGTTGTCTGATTTTCTTACTTTAACTGAATTGTGATAGAAGTACATGTAGATAACAAGAAAGTACTTGATTATTCTCTGAAATGTTGATAAAAGTGAGCTTCTACAAAATTATAAAAGCACCTGTCTGAGCCATGGTTTGAGCTGGCGCATGTTTACATCAAAACGCGTGTGCGTACACGAGTATCACGGTCACGCGCAAAGTGTCCCGGTTTTAGACTCGGGAAATCTGGTCACCCTAGCAAAGAAGAATGGGCAAAAATTTCAGTGTCTACATGTGCAAAGCTGGTAGAGACATACTACAAAAGACTTGCAGCTGTAATTGCAGCAGAAGGTGGCTCTACAAAGTATTGACGCAGGGGGGCTGCATACTAAGGCAGCTGGGCCATAGAAGGTTCACGCTGCATGCTGCACGCTACACGCTACACGTTCACGTGAAGAACCGGACCCTGGGCCATTAAACTTCATGCTTGGATGTTCACGTGTTGCGTCTGTTCTACTTTGACCGAGTAACCAACAATATGGACTCTTCGGATGACGACGATTGCCTCATTCTGCTTTTACTGAGACAGAGGAAGAGAAAAAGGAACAGAATTTGGAGCCGAGAACACTTCCTTCTGAGAGAAACCCGTGGTGAATTTCACCGAACATTCTATAATCTGCTTGACAATCCCGATGAAGAACTATTTTTCAATTATACCATTCAATTATATTTTTTCTGAAGTTTTCCCCTGAAAGCATAGAGTTATCTCCCTAGACCCGTTCTGATTGGCTGGCGCGGCGGTGACCGCATGCATTGACTGGAATTTCCATCTTCACGCCTAGAAAAAAGTGTGCATGTTCATTTCTCGCTTCACGCGTGAAGTGTGCAGCGTGCAGCGTGCAACGTGAACGCCGTTCTATGGCCCAGAGCAAGTCATGCTACGTTTGTCCACTTTTCTTTACACGCGTGCAGCGTGCAGCGTGAACCTTCTATGGCCCAGCTGCCTTATGCACATCACATTTTTCAGATTTTTATTTGTTTAAAATTTTGAAGACCATTTATCATTTTCGTTTCACTTCACAATTATGTGCTACTCTGTGTTGGTCTATCACATAAAATCTCAATAAAAAACTCGTGGTTGTAAGGTGGAAAAATGTGAAAAAGTTCAAGGGGTATGAATACTTTTTCAAGGCACTGTATTATGGGATAGAGACTAATTGTTGTAAATAAGTAGCTCCGATGAACGTGATGGAGGTTTTCCTTATGTCTTAAACTTCGTCTAGACACCTTCGAAAGCAACGGCTTTTTACTCAAAGTCTTTCACTTGTCACACATGGAAACTGTAAATAAAGGAGCAAGGCGCTCGCTTCCTGGCTCGTGAAAACCGAGTTTGGCTGGCTGTTTATCTACGTTAACATACTGGACGTATATAACACGTAGTGAGAACAGTACAGGTACATTGCACATGCGCAGGTCAAAGGTCACTCCGATGTAAACAACAAACATGGCTGCCTCCAGTGAGTTTATGCCCAGGTTCAATCTCCCTAACCTGAAATAAAAGTCAGCATCTCTTCTCAATTTCACTGCTTCTTCAGTGGCTTGGATGCCATGTTGTGAAAGGAGCATATGACCGCATGACACAAAGGTTCAAGGTTCATTGAAAATACAGCCACAAGAAACTTACTCCTGTGGTCATTTTTATTGCTATCTGGATGCAAGATATTTTTTTAAAATCACTGAGGAGCCATGTTAAAAAATGACCAATTACCAGCGTGCCATGATAAACCAATCCAACCCGAATAGGGTTAGGGTTAGTGTACCGTGACTGTGGTTGCCACAGATCAATTTAGTCTAATTTTAATTGTATGATTTTTCTCTTTTATACCTTCGGGGAAATGCCTTGCATGGGTCGCCCGTTCGCGTTCTCCCTTTTGGGCTGACTTACTTTATTATGTTTATTTTTTATGTTTATTTCTTTTTTTTATGTTTATTTTGTAACAGTCCAATAAAGTTGGTAAAATAATTATGCTTGCATCTTAACTGGCTGTTTTATGCTCTTACAATTAAAAGACAGTTTCATTTCCAAGTTCTAGACTGCAGAGCGAGAGAGCACCATGTGCAACCCAATGCCAGGACCTATTTGTTTGGTGGAAAATGTGAATGGTGAACTTCGTGTGAGTGATAGAGCTATTGAGTACCTGTCCAAGAATGAACAGCCAGTGGTGGTGGTGTCTGTGGTAGGACTCTATCGCACAGGAAAGTCTTACCTCATGAACCGCCTGGCAGGAAAACAAACTGGTGAGTTTTGTTTTTAAAGGCACTTTTCTCTACTTTGCAATTTGTCCAAATTGTGATGGACTTTGTAACAATATCGTGCAGGATTATTTTTCCACTGTTTGAAAATTGGACAGATAAGACCATTAGCCCAGTACAGTTTTGTGGATTCATTTTATCAAAAAAACATCTCATCTCATCTCATTATCTCTAGCCGCTTTATCCTTCTACAGGGTCGCAGGCAAGCTGGAGCCTATCCCAGCTGACTATGGGCGAAAGGCGGGGTACACCCTGGACAAGTCGCCAGGTCATCACAGGGCTGACATATAGACACAGACAACCATTCACACTCACATTCACACCTACGGTCAATTTAGAGTCACCAGTTAACCTAACCTGCATGTCTTTGGACTGTGGGGGAAACCGGAGCACCCGGAGGAAACCCACGCGGACACGGGGAGAACATGCAAACTCCACACAGAAAGGCCCTCGCCGGCCCCGGGGCTCGAACCCAGGACCTTCTTGCTGTGAGGCGACAGCGCTAACCACTACACCACCGTGCCGCCCTCAAAAAAACATAACATTTCTTACTTATGGATTATAGAATTTGTTACTGGCTTGGACCAGGTGAAGTGTGTGCACCAAAGTTGCTTCATGAGTAATATGTGAACACTTCTGTCAGTCCAAAATATCTAGAATACCAAACTTGATTTGGTTCTCAAATAATAAAGATGACTACTGTGGATGCTTTCAGGCTTTGCTCTAGGCAACACCATTGAGTCAAAGACTAAAGGTATTTGGATGTGGTGTGTGCCACACCCTGTAAAGCCAGGACACACTCTGGTGTTGTTGGACACTGAGGGACTGGGGGATGTTGACAAGGTGAGGACTCCACAGCAACACAATACTTGCAACATTCTTGATTATTTAATGTACATTTATCATTATTTTGCATATTTTCAAATTAGAAAACACAAATTTTAAAAGCTCTTTTGTAACGATGACATGGTGGATGACCTCTATTCATGGTATTTAATCTGTTGTCACTTACTTTGGTTAAACCAAAGGATTCAGGTCAGAAAAAGACAATTACTTGAGACATCAGAAACAGCAAATAAAGTTTTATAAGCATTAAAATATCATATCTTTGTAATTAAATTTTTTAAATTGATTAATGCGCACAATCAAAAAGATACCAACAAATCACGTTTGCTGATACTGCTATTTTAAAGTAAGGCCTACCACTGAGGGAGGGACGTATCCGTTCCTGACAGGATTAACTGGCTTCCCATAAGACTATGACAGGAGCATGTCATTAAATGTTTTTAAAATAATTTTCCTGAACATGATGAGCTATAAAATCGTCAGATCAATGAAGGCAATGTACAAGGGTCGTCTCTGCTCTCGGCACTTCTCTTGCAGCTGTCTCAGTTAAAAGATCATATCAGCTGTTGATCTTCCTGCTCTGAATCTGTATTGTGCCTCAGGGTATACATGTTCTGCAAGTGCCTGCAACCTGTTCAGTACTACATGGGCGAAGGCCTTCCCAACAACACTAAGGAGGAATATTCCATGGTAGTTCTTGCGGTCACTGCAGTCGCCTTTGTTCTTATACAGTGTGATGGCATCACGCATATCATGTGGTACTATACGTTCCTCCCAGCACTGTAGCAGGAACTTGTGCAAATGGTGCGGGAGAACAGCCTTCTTGCCAGCCTTGATGACTTCAAGGGGAATGCCATCCTTTCCTAGAGCCTTGCCACAGGCTAGGGAGTCCATGGCCTTGCTGAGTTCCTTCACAGAAGATGGAACATTGAGCTCCTTCATGACAGACAGGGGCTCGATATGCTCAAATGCTATGTCAGTGACAGTGTTCTCCCTGGAGTACAGCTCCTGATAATGTTCTGCCCATCTCTCCATCTGCTTTCTTTGGTCTGTTATGACATTGCCAGAAGTGGACTTCAGGGGTGCAAGCTTGGTGGCACTTGGACTGAAGGCTTTCTTCATGCCCTCGTACATGGCATGGATGTTGCCACAATCAGCAGAGAGTTGAATGCTCTGACAGAGGTTCAGCCAGTACTTCTTGGCACACTGTCTCGCGATCCATTGGGCATTGTTCCTGGCCTTCCTGAGCACAGCAAGTGTCTTTTCTGAGGGCTCCTTCTTGCAGTTGAGCAGTACTATACACTTGGCTGCAATTACTGGCTCAAGTTCAGCAATTCCTGCTTCGAACAAGTCTGGGTTTTGCCTTGGTCTCTTGCCGAAGGTGTCCAAGGCGGAGGTGTAGAGGGCATCACGGACATGGTTCCATCTCTCTTTGGCATTGCCTGTGGGGCAGTCCTTCAAGGCTTCTTCAATGGAGTCGGCGAAGCATTCACACAGGTTTGGGACTGCTATCCTGGCTGTGTTGATACATGGGCATCCTTTCTGCTTGTAGCGATGGATTCATTTGGGCTAAAGACACATCTTGTTGCTGTCCAGGGAGTGGTCTGTGTCACAGTCAGTGCTGTGATATCTGTGAGTAACAAGGATGCAGTCCAGCAAGGGTCTTCGAGTGATAATGAGATCCAGCTAGTGCCAGTGATAGGATCTGGGGTGCCAACAGGATACTCTGTGGTTTGGCTTGGTGGAGAAGAATGTTTTGATTTATACAGAGGTCATGGTAGGAGCATAGCTCTAGAAGCCTCTGTCCATTCTCATTGAGCTTGCTGACACCAAACTGGCCGATGCTGTGGGGCCAGGAGTCATGATCAGCTCCCACTCAGGCATTCAAGTCCCCAGGCAGGTACAGGTGTTTGGTGGGAGGAATCCCTCTGATGGTTGAATGAAGCTCCTTTGTAAAACTCATCCTTTACCTTGGCCGATGAGTAGAATGTAGGAGCATAGATGCTCAGGATGTTTACTGTGCCAGAAGAGGTTGAGAGATGGAGCAAGAGGATTTGGGCTGTGCCTTTGGATGGCAGTTCCACTGATGACAGGCGAGAGTTTCTCACAGCAAATCCAATGCTGTGCAATCATGGTTCCTCTGGTTTCTGCCCCTGCCAGAGAATGTGTAGTCCTCTTCTCTGAGACTGTCATTTGAATGGATTCTGGTCTCCTGCAGTGCAGCCATGTCATTCTTGAGCCTTTTGAACTCTTGATTGATGATAGCTGTTTTCCTGGAGTCATTAACCTGATGTAAGTCATCGGAGAGGCCAGGACACATTGTCCTGACATTCCAGCTTTCTAGTCACAAGAGTGATGGTTTTCTCTTTCTTCTTCCTTTGCCTGGTGCGAGGTTTATGGTCTGCTTGTCGGTTGTTACCCTTAGCTCCAAGCACCCAATGAAGCAGGCAGACTGTGGTGGGTCAGCACCTTACTGGCTGGGGACTGCCCAGCTTGAGGTGGATGATAGCTAACCAGTGAGACTACAATGGTCCCTCCCACCATCGGAGACAGCCCGTATCACCCAAACCTATGGCAATTGGTCTAGACTTATAACTGCTGCCTACTGTGTTTGTTTCTGCTGCTAAAAACAGTGGCACCGGAGTGACCTCTCCAGGGCGCATGCCTGGGCAAAGTGTATGGAGATCCTGTGGTGCCCAGTCAACAGAATCCCCCTCTCGATCTTACTGATGTGGTCCAAAGGAGAACAGAGCAATACGTTTGGCATCAGCTTGGCTGCAGGAGCTGCCAGAAGGAGGTCAGTGTTGATAATCCAACTGCCTTAAGGGCCCCACTCCATGTTTTTCCTCAAGGTTTACTCCTGAAGCCTTTTCCATGACTGGATATGGCCACAATGCAGCAGAAGTTTCAAATCAGAGTTTACCTTCTCCTAGATGGACTGCCTTCCCAGGCTGATGAGCTCCACCTACCCAAAGTTACTGGTTTTAAGGTGTCGGAGACCTGCCCTCACCCCTTCTGTCAGTAGAAGCAGTTCTGCCAGGCTTAGGGACTAAGCCGAATGAGCAGGCCAGGAGTCTAACTTGATTGTTAGAGGCTATTTGAGGCACATGCCATGCGGGAGCACTTTATAGGCAGTGGGAGCTTGTCCCCACTGCCACCCCTGGCTAGGACAACCTTGGAACCAGGTCCTCTTGACAATACCCCATAGATTCTCTATGGAGTTCAGGTCAAGTGAGTTGGCTAGCCAATCAATTATCATGGTCAGCAAACCATTTGGTAGTAGTTTTGGCACTGTGGGCAGGCACTAAGTCCTGCTGGAAAAGGAAGTCTGCATCTCCATAAAGCTTATCAGCAGATGGAGGCATGAATTGCTTTAAAATCTCCTGGTAGATGGTTGCATTGACTTTCGACTTGATAAAACACAGTGGACCAACACCAGCAGAAGACATAGCACCTCAAATCATCACAGACTGCAGAAACTTCACACTGGACTTCAAACACCTTGGATTCTGTGCCTCTCTACTCTTCCTCCAGACTCTAGGACCTTGATTTCCAAATGAAATGCAAAATTTTTCATCTAAAAAGAGAACTTTGGACCACTGAACATCAGTTCAGTTCTTTCACTCCTTAGTCCAGGTAAGATGCTTCTGACATTGTCCCTGGTTCAGGAGTGGCTTGATATGAAGAATGCAACACTTGTAGCCCCTTTCCTGAAGACATCTGTGTTTGGTGGCTCTTGATGCACTGACACCAGCCTCAGTCCATCCTTGTGAAGCCTTCCCAAGCTTTTGAATTGACTTTTCTTGACAATCCTTTCAAGGCTTGTGGTCATCCCTGTTGCTTGTGCACCTTTTCCAGCCAGCCTTTTAAGCAATGACCTTCTGTGGCTTACCCTCCTTGTGGAGGATGTCAATGATTCATCTTCTAGACAACTGTCAAGTCAGCAGTCTTTCCCATGATTGTGGTTGTGTGTACTGAACTAGACCAAGAGATACATGGTATTTATACGGTTTTATTCAAATGCAAAATGAAATACTCTCATTTTGAGATGGGGGGGGGGGTTGTTTGTTTGTTTTGTTTTTGCACTGTAGGCCATACTTATCAAAATATAGAAAAATGCTTGAAACATTTCAGTTTACGTGCAATGAGTCTAAAATATATTAAATTTAAATTTTCTTCAATAAATGATGGAAAATATTAAACTTTTAACACAATATTCTAATTGTTTGAGATAGATACACTAGTATAACTGAAGTGTATACTTTTTCTATTGATTTAGGGAGACTCTCAAAATGATGCCTGGATCTTCTGTCTGGCTGTCCTTCTTAGCAGCACTCTGGTCTACAATAGCCGTGGAACCATTGATAACACAGCAGTGGAAAAACTACAGTATCCTTCCTTGTAAAACACACACGTGTGTGTGTGTGTGTGTGTGTGTGTGTGTGTGTGTGTGTGTGTGTGTGTGTGTGTGTGTGTGTGTGTCCTCAATACTAAGGATCCACACATACAGTCATGGGAAGAAGAAAGTACACCTTCTTTCAATTGTATGTTTTTATTTATCAGAGCCTAAATACCAATTCTGTGGTGCTCACCAAATTCTATGAACAAACATACAACCTAAAAAAAAAAATCCACACACAGCAGATTTCAACATGGTCATTTTTTTCCCCAAAAAATTAAACCAGTATTCATAAACCAAGTGGGAAAAAATGAGTACACCCTATAATTCAGTAACATCTAACCTTTAGCAACATTAATTTGAAGTCAACCTTTTCTGTTGTCATTTTGGAGAAATTTTGGCCCCCAGTTCTTTACAACATTGCTTCAGTTTGTTGAAGTTCGAAGGCATTCCCTTATGCATAGATCCCACTACAGTATCTCAATGGAGTTGAGGTCCAACTTTGACTTTTGATCATTGTCCTGTTGCATGACCATTTCAGGCCAGCTTAAGCTGCTGGACAGATGGCCACACATTTGTCTCAAGAATATTCTGGTAAAAAAAATGGGGCTTATTGTTATCTCAGTGACTGCAAGTTTCCCAGGTCCTGTGGCAATGGCTAACCCTATCTCTGCCTTAGACTCATAAGTCCTAAGAATATGTTTTCAGAACATTTCTGGTTTGTTAGAATGCAATCTTGCAATCTTAAGTTATGCTGTATTCTTTTACAGAGAAGGAACTTTTTCCTAGCTGCCCTTCCATGAAAGCAATAATGTGTTCATTCTTTTTCTGATTCATGCCAACATGAACAAACAAAATTAATCTGCGTACAGAGGCCTGTACATCACATGATGTAGCTCTTGGAATTTTTTTCCAGTTTTGTAACTGCTAGCCATTTATTCTGCATGCATGACTCAACTACATTCCAAATATGATGTGACTGAAAGCAGCGTCACACTTCATTAGAATGACCATCTATTTTTTTTTTCATTATACCAACACAAAGGCTATATAGTGCAACAAAACAAAGACAATAGACAAAGACAACAGTGCACAGACAATGAACCAAGGGAAGAGGTGAATTGTCAAAGTGCAAATAAAATCCTTAAGTGATTTACATATACAGTATCAGTGACTTGTAGGATATACACTGTACCAGTCCAAAGTTTATACATCCCCACTAATTCATAGGGACTTTTTTTCATTTTACCATTTTCTACACTGCAGAACGTATTAAGACACCAAAACTTTGAAACAACATTTGGAACGCACATGGAACTATGTGACATACAAAAAGTTTTTTTTTTTTAAATCACAGGCTGCAGGAATGACAGACCGCATAAGAAACCAGGGGATACAAAAATTAGAACAGAGACAATTGGAACAAAAGAGCAATGACAAAAAAGGCAAAAAGCAGAAAAGATAAACCAAAAACAGATTTTGGATTTTTCTTTACATCTCTGAGCATTAAGTGGTCTGGCCTTGGACTGAATTTGCTGGAACACCCATCCCTGAAAAGACTGGCAACTGGTTTGAAGGTTTTCCGTTGTAAACAATCCTTCTCACTGTAGAATGGTGAATTTCAAATTGTTTGGTGATGGCTTTATAATTATTCCCTTAATTTTTTTCCATCTGTTTTCTGAATGTTAGTTGTTTGTTTTGTTTTGGGGTTTTTGTTGGGCTACAAAAAATGACTACATTTTGAAATATGTTGTGTTTATTTGTTGTCACCCAAGCTTTTTGTTTGTTTGTTTGTTTGTTTGTTTGTAGAAGTTAGTCAGCACAACACAATTGGTATTCATGTCCTGTTGAATACAAGCAAAATTGAAGGAGGGTATACTTTCTTTTTCCCCCATGACTGTATTTATCATTCAGTCACAATTCCTTAGCACATTGCAGCTATGTCACAGAGCTTGCAGAGCAGATTAAGATCAAATCGCCTGCATCCAGTGCAGCTGGGGAGGAGGAGGAGGAGGAAGAAGACTCTCAGTTTGTGCAGTTTTTTCCTAACTTTATCTGGGCAGTGCGTGATTTTGTACTGGAGCTGCAGATTGAGAATAAGGGTCAAGTGACTGAGGATGAGTACCTGGACTTTGCCCTGCAGCTGAAGAAAGGTATAAATGTTATTTCTGACTGAGATCCAAGATATTGAAACAAGAACAATAATTGGACAACATAGGATAATATAGGACAACAACTGCAACTTCACATCAATTTTCTTTTTGGACAAGTGTATTTCTCTCTAACTGTAACTTTTTCACTGGGATATGAAAAGCTGTCCTAAACTCTTATTTGATTTAGCTGTCAGCTGTTCAATGAATAGAACAAATATTTTTTCTGCATTGCAGGTCTTAGTAAGAAGGACACCAACTACAATCTTCCAAGGCAGTGTATTCGAAACTATTTTCCAACCCGCAAGTGCTTCGTTTTCCCGTTACCTGCCTCCCAGGACAAAATGGTTCACCTTGAGAGTCTGGATGAGAGGGACATTTGGCCCAATTTTTTGAACGTTACACAGCGTTTCTGCGACTATGTTTTTGCTGGCAGCAACGTTAAAACAGTAAAAGGAGGATACAGAATCACAGGGAGGCGTGAGTACGATGATATTTCTCCATTTATATTATTCATCTGTAGAGGGGCAGGCAGAATAGGGGAGATTTGTGACAGTTTGTGTTCCCATAAATTAATTCAACCAATTAGGTTTTAGATTACATCAGAAGTTAGATGCTTCCCCTTAGAGTAAATCACTTCCTTTGGAGCCACGAAGCTGGACACTGCAGTAAGGTCTGCGCAGTTATTTTAGTCAGCAAAACTTGTATTTTCTACTTCGCAGTCCACCTCCATTCTACAGTGTGATGTACGCTGGTGAATTCGGGATTTGTTAGGACTTAAAGGGTGTCACTTAGAGTTCCCATATATAGTATTATTTACAACCCCGATTCCAAAAAAGTTGGGTCAAAATACGAACTGTCAATAAAAACGGAATGCAATAATTTACAAATCTCAGAAACTGATATTGTATTCACAATAGAACATAGACAACATATCAAATGTCAAAAGTGAGACATTTTGAAATTTCATGCCAAATATTGGCTCATTTGAAATTTCATGACAGCAACACATCTCAAAAAAGTTGGGACAGGGGCAATAAGAGGCTGGAAAAGTTAAAGGTACAAAAAAGGAACAGCTGGAGGACCAAATTGCAACTCATTAGGTCAATTGGCAATAGGTCATTAACATGACTGGGTATAAAAAGAGCATCTTGGAGTGGCAGCGGCTCTCAGGCCCTGTCCACGCGGCAACAGATTCAGGTGAATCTGATAAAATTGTTTATCGTTTCGGCCTGGCGTCCACACGGCACCGGCGTTTTGGGTGCCCCAAAACGAAATCTTTTGAGAACGGGTTCCAGAGTGGAAAAATCTGGCAACGGAGCCGTTGCGAAGTCATCTGGATGAGTAGAACGGATTTGTTTATGATGACATCACAACCACATGTGCTTCACGCTGGGTAGAAGTGTAACAAACTCGATGCGAGTTGTCAACAAATCCTATAACTTGGTTCATGAAACGCGCTTACAAAATATTTTCACTGTGAATATTTATTGTGTAATGGTGCAAAGTGAGAGAGAGAGACAGAGAGAGAGAGAGAGAGAGTGAGAGAACAGCCCTTAGGGCAGAGTCAATCCCGACAGCAAAAATAGGGAAAAAAAGGAGCGATCTCACCTCTTCAGATGTTGGTTTAAGTCCGCAGGGGTGATAGCATTCCGGCGCGCCGTGGCTGGGGAAAAAAAAAAAAAAATCTAGTTCGCCCATTGTCCTGTGTCATTCTGAGATGCGCAGATAGACAGTAAAGGGAATTCTGAATTCCCTTTACTGTCTATCTGCACATCTCAGAATGACACAGGACAATGGGCGAACTAGATTTTTATTTTTTTTTCCCCAGCCACGGCGCGCCGGAAATCCGGCGCAGCGCGCCGGAACGCTATCACCCCTGAGTCCGACAATACATTCCTCAAAAAGGGTGTAGAAGAATAAAGTAATCCATCAACGTGTAGCATTCAATTTATTCCGGACCATTAAAGAATTCTGGAGGATATCAGAATGTTGGCGTACCGGCTTCCATCTACCCCCATTCATTCCTCTCTCTCCATCTACCCCCGTTCATTCCTCTTTCCACGTCTCCATTCAAAAAACGGCCATGTGATTTAAAGGGACTATATCCATAGGATAGGGAGTGAGAAAGTGTGTGCGTGTGACAGTGACAGGGATAGTCACTGTGCGCATGCGCAGTTATGCGCATGCGTCTACTTCTATTGTTCTGGTGTCTCCAATGGGACCATCTTACAGCGCACCTAGAGGTGTGGCATGTGTATTGCATCGTTTTCAGTAAGCGTTGCATTGCCATATGGACCTGATATTTTACTGATCCATTGCCCATGTGGACGCGATATTTTAAAAAAAAAAAAAATCTAGTTGCCATTGTTGTGTGGATGTAGCCTCAGAAGTAAAGATGGGAAGAGGATCACCAATCCCCCTAATTCTGTGCCGACAAATAGTTGAGCAATATCAGAAAGGAGTTCGACACTGTAAAATTGCAAAGAGTTTGAACATATCATCATCTACAGTGCATAATATCATCAAAAGATTCAGAGAATCTGGAAGAATCTCTGTGCATAAGGGTCAAGGCCAGAAAACCATACTGGGTGCCCGTGATCTTCGGGCCCTTAGACGGCACTGCATCACATACAGGCATGCTTCTGTATTGGAAATCACAAAATGGGCTCAGGAATATTTCCAGAGAACATTATCTGTGAACACAATTCACCGTGCCATCCGCCGTTGCCAGCTAAAACTCTATAGTTCAAAGAAGAAGCCGTATCTAAACACAATCCAGAAGCGCAGATGTCTTTTCTGGGCCAAGGCTCATTTAAAATGGACTGTGGCAAAGTGGAAAACTGTTCTGTGGTCAGACGAATCAAAATTTGAAGTTCTTTATGGAAATCAGGGACGCCGTGTCATTTGGACTAAAGAGGAGAAGGACGACCCAAGTTATCAGCGCTCAGTTCAGAAGCCTGCATCTCTGATGGTATGGGGTTGCATTAGTGCATGTGGCATGGGCAGCTTACACATCTGGAAAGACACCACCAATGCTGAAAGGTATATCCAGTTTCTAGAGCAACATATGCTCCCATCCAGACAACATCTCTTTCAGGGAAGACCTTGCATTTTCCAACATGACAATGCTAAACCAGGGCGGCATGGTGGTGTAGTGGTTAGCACTGTCGCCTCACAGCAAGAAGGTCCGGGTTCGAGCCCCGGGGCCGGCGAGGGCCTTTCTGTGTGGAGTTTGCATGTTCTCCCCGTGTCCGCGTGGGTTTCCTCCGGGTGCTCCGGTTTCCCCCACAGTCCAAAGACATGCAGGTTAGGTTAACTGGTGACTCTAAATTGACCGTAGGTGTGAATGTGAGTGTGAATGGTTGTCTGTGTCTATGTGTCAGCCCTGTGATGACCTGGTGACTTGTCCAGGGTGTACCCCGCCTTTCGCTCGTAGTCAGCTGGGATAGGCTCCAGCTTGCCTGCGACCCTGTCGAACAGGATAAAGTGGCTAGAAATAATGAGATGAGAATGAGATGAGATCTATGTTCTATTATGAATAAAATATGGAATTTTGAAACTTCCACATCATTGCATTCCGTTTTTATTTACAATTTGTACTTTGTCCCAACTTTTTTGGAATCGGGGTTGTATTAAACATAAATGCTGGGGGGAAAACATTTAAGGATTTTTTTTTTTTAATGGCCACATGGAGAGAGTTGGGACAGTTCATCATGTTACAGTTTTTTTTTTCTTGTGGCTTACAAATATAACATTGTTTAAAATTATGATTATTATTTATTTTTTTAATGTGTGAGTGCACCTGCATGAGGATTAAGCTTGTTTCATTCCTTCTTGAGAATGAAACTGTTTTGTCGAGTCAGGATTTGGTAAACTGACATTTTTCCATCGCTGTACCAGCATTGTGTGTTCATACAGTTCGTATGGTACAAGCGTTGATAATAAACAAAAATGAAACCTGAAGGCAGAGGAACTTTTATTTTTGTTCCATGTCTCCCCTCAGTGTCTCATGTCTCCCTGTAAAAAAATAACAGAAAAAGTGAAGCCTGAAGGCCAGTATATGCAACAAACTGAGAAACTAATGTTGTGGTAAGAGGGTTTAGTAAATACTCTCTAATGCAATATGAATGTGATGCTACCTGCAAAGAATTTCATACAATCTACAAAAGCTGAAAACTTGTCCCAAGTCTCCCTGCTCTCCCTTACACATTTTGAATGCTGTTTCAATACATAGGTCTGTTACTCTATGTGCTGTGACTCTGTGTGTGTGTGTGTGTGTGTGTGTGTGTGTGTTTTGACAGTGTTTGGTCACCTAGTACAGTCATATGTGGAGACAATTTCTAGTGGGAAAGTCCCGTGTCTGGAGAATGCTGTGGTTGTAATGGCGAGGCTAGAAAACCAGGCAGCTGTGCAGGCAGGGCTTATGCTATACCAGAGTAAAATGGAACAGGTACACACACACACACACACACACACACACATACATACAAGGGATGTAGCCAGATATGAATACCAACATGAATAAGAGGCACTTTTGTTCAAGAAGGTGGTGTGTATTGGGGGTTGCAACAAAAAAGCTCTTTTTGAGCAGTTCTTGACATAATATGGATTAGTACAGTTATCTAATAGGGCTATTGTATTTTTATTATTTACTGTTTGATGATCTCGTACTCCTTAAGAAGGCAATAAATTGCACTAATTAACTTTTAACGAGGCACACCTGTTAATTGAAAAGCAGTCCAGGTGACTACCTCATGAAGCTGATTAAGATAATGCCAATAGTGTGCAAAGCGTTATCAAGGTAAACGCTGGCTACTTTGCAAAATCTAAAATATGAAACGCTTTGTTTTGGGGGTTTTTTTTGTTTTGTTTTTTACACTTTTTTTGTTTACTACAAAATTCCATATATGTCCAATATGTTATTTCATAGTTTTGATCTCTTTAGTATTGTTCTACAATGTAGAAAATAGCCCAAATACAGAAAAACCTATGAATGAGTAGGGGTGTCTAAATTTCTAACTGGTCCTCTACTGTATGTAGAATTTTTTTTTTAAATACAAGTTTTTGTAAAATAGTAGCATGAAGATATGACCCAGAACCAAAGCCTAGTCCTGAACATGCCCCTGACACAAAATCTAATCCCAATTCAAATGTTAATGCAGGTGAAGAGTTTGTTTCCAGTCAGTCTGAGTGAAATTGCTGCTAAGCACCAGAAGATCAGTAACCTGGCCAACAGTGAGTTTATGAAAAGGTCCTTTAAAGATGAAGATGGGGAATACTTCAAGAAACTGGTGGTGCGTATTGGACACACACGCACACATGCATGCACGCGCACACACACACACACACACACACACACACACACACACACCCTGCAGGGTCGATCCTGAGCTTGGGTTACTCCAGTTTCCTCCCATCTCCTAAAAATATGATGGTAGGTGGATTGGCTATGCTAAGGTACCCCAGGTATGAATAAATGTGTGAATGTGTGTGTGCATGGTGCCCTGTAATGGACTAGTGAGCCATCTGTGGTTTTATTTCTGCCTTTCGTTTGGTGTTCCAGGGATACACTCTGGATCCACCATGACCCGAGCTAGGATAAAGTGCTTACTGAAGATGAAGGAATCAAAAGTAATAGAACACTTGGAGAGAGATGTGTTTTAGTTCTACTGGATGTAATAGTCTCAAGGTGTGAAAATGACAGTGTATGCAAACTAAAGCCCACTTTATCTATTATTATTATGAAAAATCAGGCCGATTTGTCTTGAATAGGGGCAGCACAGTGGTGTAGTGGTTAGCACTGTTGCCTCACAGCAAGAAGATCCTGGGTTCGAGCCCAACGGCCGACGAGGGCCTTTCTATTGGCCCTTTTCCACTACCCTTTTTCAGCTCACTTCAGCCCGACACGGCTCGCGTTTTGACTACCTTAGAGCAGCACGACTCAGCTCACTTCAGCCCTGCTTAGCACCCAAAACTCGCACGGTTTTGGAGTGGGGCTGAAGCGAGCCAAACCAAGCCGGGTGGGGCTAGGGGCGTGAGGAGACACTCCCCTGTGCACTGATTGATGAGGAGGAGTGTCCTCATATGCCCACACACGCCCCGCGAGCACGCTGGGATCTGTAAACACCGTAAACCTGGAAGAAGAAGATTTACGAGAATTTCTGAAGCCTTATGCGCCTCGGCTCATCTATACGCTCTTGCCAGTATCTGTTGGCGTTGTCGGTGACAACAAGCCACAGCACCAAGACCAGCAACACTAACAACTCCATGTTTATTGTTTACTATCCGGGTCATGAGACTACCGCTTAAAAGGTCACTGATGTCACTGTTTGCGCCGCCTAACGACATCACGTGATGTCCACCCACTTTCGCTAACTCCACCCAATGTGTCCACCCACTTCCAGCCAGCACGGTTCAGCGCGGTTGTAGTCGAAATGCAACTCCAACAGCCCCACTCAGCCCAACTCAGCACGGCACGGCTCAGCCCAACTCAGCCGCGTTGGTAGTGGAAAAGCGCCATATGTGGAGTTTGCATGTTCTCCTCGTGTCCGCGTGGGTTTTCTCCGGGTGCTCTGGTTTCCCCCACAGTTCAAAGACATGCAGATTAGGCTAATTGGTGGCTCTAAATTGACCGTAGGTGTGAATGTGAGTGTGAATGGTTGTCTGTGTCAGCCCTGTGATAACCTGGCAACTTGTCCAGGGTGTACCCCGCCTCTCGCCCATAGTCAGCTGGGATAGGCTCCAGCTTGCCTCTGACCCTAAACGGGATAAGCGGCTACAGATAATGGACAGATGGATGTCTTGAATACGAAAATTTATTTTCCCACTGCATGTTCTTGACTATTGCTTTTCTGAATGTTGTATATACTGTGTTTTCAGGAAGAAGTAGATAAGCACTATGCTGAGCTAATTGTTCAGAACATGGAGGCATCAGAACAGAAGTGCCTGCAGATTCTGTCCGATCTATACAAGGACATTAATGAGCATGTGCAGCAGGGGCAGTATGCAAAACCGGGAGGATATAAGCTCTATTGCACACACAGAGACAATGTCATTACCCAGTACCACAGTCAGCCCAACACGGGAATCCAGGTAAGAAACACAAGCTTAAACATTATTCCTGATGAATGCTGGCATTGTTGTCCTGGAATATTCCCATGCCATCATGGTACAAAAATCCACTGATGGGGTAATTCAGTACAATTAGGTAGTCAACTGACTTGATTTTATTACCACATAACATAGCTGAGAGTAGACGTGTGTTTTCTGTGTGTATGTGTAAAGTAAATAAATAAATAATTTGTATATATGATTGTGGAAAAAGGAGGGACTGTGGAAAAATGACTGATATTCCTAAATCGTGAGTGTGGTATGTTTGTTAAATGCTTTAAATTAATGTAGAAATTCTCCACTTGTATCACATTTTCATTGCTTCATTTCAAATTCACTGTCTAAATACTTATGGACAGTTGAAGACTGGAAAAAGACCAAACTATTTTTTTTCCTAATCTTCATTTGTACATTTTGAAAGAGCCTGTGCTCATGATAGCCTCAGATTTCTGTTCTTGGATGACAAGAGTGTTACCCAATGTGGCCTAATGCTATTGTAGTCCGTCCACCTCAAGGTTTGATGTTTTGTGCATTCTGAGATGCTTTTGAGAAGTTTTTATTTATTTATTTTTCTGACTGTTGTGTGTCAAAAATCATAGTAGAGCAGCAGTTTCTGAAATACTTAGACCAGCCCGTCTGGTACCAACAACCATGCCATGATCACACTTTCTTTATTCTTATGTTTGATGTGAATTTTACCTGAAGCTTTTGACCAGTATCTGCATGATATTTTACATTGCACTGCTGCTATATATGACCTCCATAGCAATGGCAGGAAAAAGAACAACCCAAAGTTTCTCTGTATGTGTGTATGTTTTCTGTGTGAAGGCTGGGGAGGTGTTGGAGAAGTTTCTGAGTGAGAAAAGTTTGGAGGCAAAATTAATTCTCCAGACTGATGAACAACTGACTGAAAATGAGAAAAAGATTCAAGGTAAGCTGGGCATAACCATGTCATTGATATCTTAAAATATAGGGTGAATATCATAAGAAAGGAGGCAGCACAGTGGTGCAGTTGTTAGCATTGTCGCCTCACAGCAAGGATGTTCTGGGTTTGAACCTCTCTGCCTTTCTTTGTGGAGTTTGTCTGTTCTCACCATGCCTGCACTGGTTTACTCTGGGCACTCCAGTTTCCTTCCACAGTCCAAAGACACATGGATTAGGTCAACTCTAAATTGCCCATAGGTGTGTGTGTGTGTGTGTGTGTGTGTGTGTGTGTGTGTGTGTGTGTGTGTGTGTGATTTGCCACAGTAGTCATAGACCCGTCCATATCTGTGGAAACCACCATCTGTTACAATGGATAACAACACACATTACAGAATTTAACAGCAAGGAGAACCCTCCTTAACAGCAAGCAGCTATTAATAAAACAGCACTGGACAGGATTGAGAATGCAGGGAAAGTTGGCAGTCCTTGACTTTGCCGACCACACTGTCTCACACTCCATCTACAGGAACGCTGCTGTGGGGGAGGACATTCTCTGTTTTATTATTAAGGCTAGACTGCAGGTGTTGCCAACAAAATACAACCTGGCATTGTGGTATCCTGAACATCATCAGCCACACTGCCTGATGCATGCTGACCATGACGTGCAGCTGGAGTCAGTCGCACATGTTGTGAATGGTTGCAGCATGTATAAACCACTCTACACTCATGATCACGTCATGATCGCATTGTGGACCTCATCGGCAGTGCTGTTGAGCCACTCTTCCCAAGTATGCACAAACATTCACGCTTGACGGCGGAGTGGTTCGGCAGCACTGAGGATGTGTTTGTTAACATCCCCAACACCCCTGACATTGTACTTCAGGACATGGATAGAAAGCAGGCAGTAGTAGTTGAAGTAGGATGTGTTTTTGATACATATATGGACATGGCCTTTTATGACAAAATGGCCAAATATCAGTCCCTACTTGCAGCTATTACCAGCCTTGGCTATTCCTGTACACACATCGTCCTGATATTTGGTAGTCTGGGGCATGTACATAAATTAACAGTGAGTGGGTTAGGGCTTTCCAGAGTAAAATCTAAACAATTGGCGAAGTTCTGCTCAATATCGGCTGTAATAGGCAGCCTTGCAGTGTGGCGTAGGCGATGCTTTTTATACCCTTGATGTAAACCGTGATAATATTTGAATCCTGTATATGTTAATTTTTAATAGTGGGTTCAAATAAAAGTATTCAAATGTATGAATGTTTGTTCATCTCTGTGTTAGCCCTGGGATAGATTGGTGACCTAGCCTGAAGTCAGTTGGGATTTGTTCCAGTTTCCCCTGTGACCCCAAAGGATAAGTGGTATAGAAAATGGATGGATGAATGGATTATAGGAAGGAAACTGTAATTGATAGTATCCAACTACATAAAAGAGCACTCTCACCAAAATAACAAATGCACTGATGGTTCATTTTTAGAAACTTACTGCAATGACACTATGGAATCTATAGTGCGATTTCCTGGATTGAACACTGGAAGTGGACCTCTAGAATATGTATCTTGGTGGTGAACATGAAATGAGAAAGACTACAATAATTATGGGTGGATATTTGGGAAGGGGGAATGGAGGGTGGTGCTCACCCTAGATAATGTTAAGGGAATCCAGATATCTAGCAGGCGAATGTGAATAAGTAATCACTTTGCTTTGTAAATTATTGTGTAAATTATTGTGATTATTGAACTGACGGAAAGAGTTTTTAAAGTTACTGTTACCCAATGATTTCTAAACATACAGTTGTACATGCTTGAGCCAGAATATACAAACTTAAAACGGTTACAAGTTAGCAACAACACAAGTAGCTACTATAATGTTAGTTAGCGATGTTACATGATTATTTACCTTTGTGTTAGCAACTTTACTAGCCATCTTCCTAGCAGTTATATCGGTGAGTATAAGCATTTGTTGGCAAGAGTGTCTTGTTTTTCTTGTCAGAGGTCTGGATTGGTTGATTAGAATAGGGATTACCAACAGAAGAATTATGTATGCATGTTGGCTTTCATCGCTTCACTACATTGATGTGCAAAAACAGGAAACCTATACAAAATTGTGAATTTGTTAAACCCTTTGACACTGTCCAATAAACTCGTGTAAGAAAATAATACAAGCCATGAATGCATATTAATAATCTATTAATGAAATACTATATTAAGTACAAACACTAAGTTGTATTTTCTATACTTTCATTTCTTTACTCTGTCTTTCTTTTTCTTCTCCCCTTGATGATGTACAGAGGAGAAAGAACAAAAAGATTTGTTACAGCGGCAGTGTGAAGTCGAACAGGAGAAAAAGAAGAATGTAGAGCGACTGATGCAGGAGGAAAAAGAGCACCATCAGCAACGGCTACAGCAGTTGCAGACGAAGTTTGAGGAGGAAAAGTTGCTGCAGCAGCAGGAGCTGGACAGAGCAGTGGAGTGCAAACTGACCGAACAGAAAGCACTCCTACAGAAAGGGTTTGATGAGAGAGCCGGGCTGTTGGGGTTGGAGATTGAGCAACTTAAAAAAGAAAACAAGGGAAAATCTGTCGACTTTTTCAGAGATTATATCATGCCTATTGCAGAGATTGGCAAAGATATTCTTTCCACATTCTGTGAGTATAAAATCATGAGGAAAGCTCTGAAAAACAAATTTTAATTATTTGTAATTTATCGAGACGTTTCTATGCAAGTGGAAGAGTAATTCCATCAGTGAAATATAATTAGTTAAAAGTCTATATTAAAAGTAGGCCTAAGTCTAGAAATGTGATAACTCCCAGGTCCTGGTGTGAGCTGAAAGTAGTTTTATTCGTTAACATTTTTATCATGTATCATTATCGATTCAGAGAATATTGATGATTATTTGTTCTACACTGCAGTAGAAACGAAGAAACAATTAGTGTAGACGATTTATATAACATGGTAAGTGATCAATAATAATTTGGAAAGATACCATTTTAGCTGTCTGGTAATTTATTGTTAAGTACCAGGATCAATGGTATGATTCACTAAATGATTCATTGAACGATTCACTAAATGATTCACTGATTCGATTCACAGACTCGATTCATTGAATGACTTCAAACGATTCAAATGAGACTGATTCTATGGTATGATTCAATTCAAATGAGTTAAATTAAACGATTCAATAGGATTGATTCATTTTAATTATTAACCTTCAAATTTTAATGAGACTGATTTCATGTAATTATTAAAGATTGATCACTTATCCAATCCTAAATACACAATCATTAATTACACCTACACTAATAACCTATTGTAAAATGTATTAATGGGATGCAACATCACTCGCTGTTACAGATGGGAGCCCAGGAATTAAATAAATGCAATAAAATAAACTGTTTTTAATTGAAGGTATTGTATTTAAAACTGTATGGATCTGCCAGAAGCCAACATAAAACCATGCATTCAGGGCATTCTCAGTCAAAAAGGATTAATGATCCAAAAGTGGAGTCTGGTCAATTAACACAAGAACTTATTGTCATGTTTGTGTACAGAAAACAATCAATTATTAAAACCAAGAAGTACACTCAAAAGAAGTGGATATAGAAACCACTCAATGGGATTTGATCATTACATGCTAACAAAGAAGGATTTTTCCTATGAAAAACTTTTCTAGCTAAATTTGCCATTGGTCAAATAAATTTGGATCCTATTGTAGCTGTAACTAAATACAAAGACAATAGTTATGCAAACTATTAATTAACTTAATGTGAAGATAATTAACAGATAATCAACATATGTAAGGGTTTTTATTTTAAGATTGTGTATATTTTTAGTCTTTTTGCATTTGTAATTATTTGTTTCTGTACATGCATGACCCCACCAGCTCTGCTGGTCAACTTATTGTGTTTAAATAAAGTTATTTATTCATTCATTATGAGTTGGAAAATTATCCATCTGTTGAGTTCCCCAACATCTCAAACTACCTGCTGCTGCAGACATCGTTCTACACAGACAAACAGATGAAAACCTGGAAGAGCATGGAGGCATACAACTTTTTATATGTGGCTGGGTTAAAGATCTGGGGATCAGGACACTACAAGATAAATCCTGTATCATTTTTGCCTGGGTAAATAGGAGTTTCTGGGCTTTTTGTATGCATCTTTGAGAAAGTTGCTAGGATGCTACAAATTTTAGTCAAGTGTAAACAAATCACAGCCGCTCGATTCTCAATCCTAACTGCACTTCTCTTCCAGCAAGGATCACAGATCCATATAATTTACTCACAAATGTATTTATTTATTCAGCCCACTGTGTGTCAGTAATCCCGATGTGAAGGAGCAGACTACAAACATTCAGGACTACAACTCCCATGACACACAGTGCCCTCTGTCCCCAGCCTACTGAACTACAGTGGTCACGCATTTCCTTCATCATCATTTCCACTATTTAAGCCACTCATTCACACCACTCCAGTGCGAAGTATCATCCTGCCATTTCAGTATATACTGAGCCTTGTACCTTTTCTGACTGTCTCTAGCACTTCCTGACCTTTTGCCATTTTCTCTCCATTTTCACTCTTTGTCTTTTCCATGTCACCTTGTTCACCAATTGCCTGACCCTTGCTAGTTTACTGACACCGATTTCAGTCCCACATTTTGGCTTTGTTGACAGTCTGCTGATCTGCTTCCTCCGTGCATACATCAGTAAGTGCCTGCACTCTCACAGGATACTTTGCCGTAATGGATGTAGCAGAGGGTCCTAAACAGACTGCTCTAAACACGCAGGGGCATTTGCTAGTAGAATATCAACAGATGCTTGCCAACCTTAACACTCAGATGACGCAGCTCACATCTGTGATATCGCAGGCCCTCCTAGCACGCTCCGAGCCTCCTCCTAGCCTAGCGCTTCAACTCCCCACTCCAGAGAAGTTTACTTGAGACATCACATGTAAGGGGTTTTACTGCAATGTTCTATGTATTTTTCCACCATGCCGCATTTATTGGAGGAGTACAAGATCACAAAATTTATATATCTTTTCTCTCGGGCAAAGCACTTTGCTGGGCCACCACAGTTTGGAATAAGGGGCACAAGCAAACCAAGTCCTATGAACAATTCCTCACCATGTTTAAAAGGGTGTTTGATCATGAACCAGAAGGGATAGAGGTTGGAGAGAGTCTTCTAGCCAGTTCCCAAGGCTCCAGAAGTGTTGCTGAATATGCCTTGGAATTCAGGACACTAGCAGCTGCCAGTGGGTGGAACAATCCAGCGCTGAAAATGGTTTTTCACCAAGGCCTACATCCAGAGATCATTAGTGAGCTGGCTTGTAGAGATGAGAACCTCACTCTGGACTCCCTCATTGACTTAGCTATTCGACTTGACCAATTATTAAAGCATCAACCATCTATCCACTTCAACACCAAATCTGCCCAGTCTGTGGAGGATGGCTCACCCATGGAGGTCTCATGCACCTGTTTAACCCACACTAAACATGCTAGGCGACACAAGGAGGGGTTATGTTTCTACTGTGGGAGCCCTGAGCATAGCATCCGGCAATGTCCCATACAACCAGCTCAAGAGACCCCAACAGAGAGGCCTGTAAGCTCCACAAGTCCGGTGAGATCAAATCAAATCAAGTTTATTTGTATAGCGCTTTTAACAA
The DNA here is from genome assembly GCF_027579695.1 of Neoarius graeffei. NCBI lineage: Eukaryota > Metazoa > Chordata > Actinopteri > Siluriformes > Ariidae > Neoarius > Neoarius graeffei. The sequence goes on from NC_083591.1 coordinate 31,945,469, forward strand.
TAAACATTGTCGCAAAGCAGCTTTACAGAATTTGAACGACTTAAAACATGAGCTAATTTTATCCCTAATCTATCCCCAATGAGCAAGCCTGTGACGACGGTGGCAAGGAAAAACTCCCTCAGACGACATGAGGAAGAAACCTCGAGAGGAACCAGACTCAAAAGGGAACCCATCCTCATTTGGGCAACAACAGACAGCCTGACTATAATATTAACAGTTTTAACAGGTATAACCCTCAACTGTCCTCATGGGGCCGTCCTTCACAGGAGCGGTGCGATAAAACTCCGACCAGACACAGGGCACCAGGATGGATCAAGCAGGTCTGAGGGGCAGAAGAGGCCAGCATCTCAATCCCAGGATCAACATGTAACTCAGAGGGACAGACTGGGGGGGGGGGGGGAGAGAGAGAGAAAGAAAACACAGGTTGTTAGGAATGCCCTAAAAATGACAAGTATTAAATCTGTGTGGTAGGCTCACAGAGACGAGAGTCTTTACATCAGGCATAACACACAACAATGGCATGTTAATATGGTAAAAAATATCATGACCTGCTCTGGCTGGATGCTTGATTGGATGACGGGAGCACACTCCTCAGCAATGATGAGATGCAGATGGGACCCTTAGGGCTGGCCAAGACAATTCAGTTACATTTCACCGGGTCTGGGACATGCGACAGAATGTCTGACGGCCGATTCCCTGCAGGCTACGATAGCCAGTCGAGGTCTCCACCCTCTCCACCAAAAGATTTCCTGTTGACTCCATGTAACTCAGAGGGACAGATTTGGGGTGGGGGGAGGGAAAGAAAAACACAGGTTGTTAGGTATGCCCAATGTCACCTGAATAAGTAGGAGCAGTATACATATTGCACCGAGTACAAGCAGGGACTCCGGCAACTAACTATGACAGCATAACTAAAAGGAGAGAGCCAGAAGGTAACACAGGCATGAGGGAGCCCGAGGACATAAAGCAGCCAGCCACTACACCGTCAACAAACTCGAGTGAGCAAGCGAGTGGGGACTGACAGCACCCATACATCCCAGTTTACCAAAACACTATGTCTGAGGACCCTCCAGATCTACTCCTTTACCTCATAAACACCATTAACAAAAGGCTTGACTAAACAGATATGTTTTCAGCCTAGACTTAAATGCTGAGACTGTGTCTGATTCCCGAACATTACTTGGAAGGCTGTTCCATAACTGTGGGGCTTTGTAAGAAAAGGCTCTGCCCCCTGATGTAGCCTTCACTATACAAGGTACCAGCAGATAGCCTGCACCTTTTGATCTAAGTAGGCGTGGCGGGTCATAGAGGAGCAGAAGTTCACTCAGGTACTGTGGTGCGAGACCATTTAGTGCTTTAAAGTTCAATAGTAGTATTTTATAATCAATACGAAATTTGATTGGGAGCCAATGCAGTGTGGATAAGACAGGCGTGATGTGGTCATATTTTCTAGTTCTAGTAAGGACTCTTGCTGCTGCATTTTGAACTAACTGGAGCTTGTTTATGCACTTATTGGAACATCCAGACAGTAAGGCATTACAATAATCCAACCTGGAGGTAACGAAAGCATGGACTAGTTTTTCTGCATCATGCAATGACATTAAATTTCTTATCTTTGCAATATTTCTGAGATGAAAGAAAGCTATCCGGGTGATGTTATCAATGTGAGTTTCGAATGAAAGACTGGGGTCAATAATCACTCCGAGGTCTTTTACTGCTGCACGTGAAGAAACAGAAAGGCCATCCAGAGTCACTGTGTAATCAGAAAACTTACTTCTAGCTGTATGTGGTCCTAGCACAAGTACTTCAGTCTTGTCAGAGTTAAGCAGAAGGAAATTAATAAGCATCCAGTGTCTAATGTCCTTAACACATTCCTCAATTCTATTAAGCTGGTGTCTCTCATCAGGTTTTGCAGAGACATACAACTGTGTGTCATCAGCATAACAGTGGAAACTAATACAATGTTTACGAATAATATCGCCCAGAGGTAACATATGTAAAGAAAAAAAGCAGTGGACCCAAGACAGAACTTTGTGGAACACCAAACTTTACCTCGGTACGTCTAGAAATATCACCATTTATATCAACATACTGATAACGATCAGTTAGATAAGACCTGAGCCAGGAGAGGGCCATTCCCTTAACTCCCACAACATTTTCTAGTCTATCCAGAAGAATGGAATGATCAATGGTATCAAATGCTACACTAAGGTCAAGCAACACAAGTAGCGAGACACAGCCCTGATCAGTCACCAACAGTAGGTCGTTTACTACTTTAACCAGTGCTGTCTCTGTGCTATGATGAGGTCTAAATCCTGACTGATACATTTCATGGATGTTATTCCTATGTAAATATGAGCATAACTGCTGAGCCACAGCTTTTTCAAGGATCTTGGAGATAAAGGGGAGGTTTGATATTGGCCGATAATTGGACAGCTGACAGGGATCAGGGTCAGGTTTTTTAATCAGGGGTTTGATAACTGCTAGTTTAAAGGATTTGGGTACATAGCCAAATCAGAGAAGAGAATATTATTAAGAGAAGAGTTTAATAAGAGAAGAATTTATTATTTTTAGAAGCAGTTCAATTACTCCAGGCATTATCTGTTTGAATAGATGTGTTGGTAAGGGATCTAGTACGCAAGTTGAGGCTTTTGATGTAGAGATTAATGAAAGTAATTCAGTTTCTTTTAGGGGAGTAAAACATTCTAACTGATGATCTGATACAGTTATATTGTTAACTACAAGGTCACTTTTATTGTCTAACCTTAAATTAGTAGTTTGAATTTTTTGTCGGATATTCTCAATTTTGTCATTAAAAAAATTCATGAAGTCGTTGCTACTACATACTGCAGGTGTGCATGTGTTGATAGTGGACTTATTCCTGGTTAATTTTGCTACAGTATTAAATAGGAATCTAGGATTATTTTTGTTATCTTCTATTAGGGAGGAGAAATATGTTGGTCTCGCAGCACTAAGAGCTTTTCTATACTTCAGGAAGCTCTCCTTCCAAGCTAATTTGAACACTACCAATTTTGTTTGACGCCATTTACCGGTACGTTCCAATTTTCGAGTGGTCTGTTTTAATGTGCGAGTGTCATCATTATACCAGGGTGCTAATTTTTTGTCTCTGACCATTTTCCTTTTTAGAGGAGCTACATTATCTAAAGTATGGCGGAATGTTGACTCTAAGCATTCAGTTGCCTGATCAAGTTCTGCAGGGGCTGACAGTGACCCAATCAAAGTTGACAGCTCTGGGAGATCATTTATAAAGCTCTGTGCAGTAGTTGACGTGAAAGTACGTTTAATACAGTAGCGTGGTGAGGTGCATACAGGGCCGTCGGCAGGGGGGGACAACCGGGTATTTTGTCCCGGGCCCAGGCATGAGGGGGGGCCCAGAACTGGTCCCTCATGAAGATGCCATTAATCATTCTGTTTCATTTCAAAATGTGTTGATTTGGGGGAGAAAAATGTGCTATATTTGCATTCAATGAATGATTTATGGTTCTTTTGCCTTTATTGTCTTCGAAAATAGATTCAAGAACCCACCTACCACCCCTAATGCAGAAATGGTTTGGTCTTTGATTAAGGCGCCAAATAACACGGCACTATAGAGATCTTGCAGTCACGTGACCGGAAAGTACACAACCGCCATCTTGTTGGTCAGAAACACCGCTGAATACTGCTGCACTCGTGTACAGAATGGATCAATTTCAACCGACGGACTACACGGCTCATTTTTCTAATGAACAGATAACTAGATATATGTCTAAAATAAACGATCTACAGATTTGTGACCCTTATGGCTTTCCGGACGGAGTTTTCACGACCGGATTTTGAACTGCCAGCGGAATACCCGGACGTGTATTGAGGTATTTCACTCACGTGACCAAGTCATGTGATGCTGCCATTTTGGACGGCACGGCTCGAATCAGTTTGAATGCGAGGAAGGCGACAAACGAAAAACATAAAAGAAAAAGGAGCGAGATGCAGAAAACACCTTCACTATCCAGTGATGTAGGGCATTTACAGGGCGAGCAGAGGGAGAGGTATTTGCAAAAATTGAGGTTAGCAGGCTTAGAGAACGATGTTTACCTGCTTCCACCAGGATTGTTCACTGACGTACGGAAGTACACGAAGCCCTCGTCTTTACCTGACTTCGGCCCACAGGATCTGTATACCTATGTCGTTAAAAACCCATCGCCATACACAGGTATTGATCTGAAAGCGTATAAGAGTTTGGATGCCTACAAATATTTTGTCAGGCTGGGTAACATGCCTACATCAATGGGTCGTCCCTGGAGCCGGTGGTCGCCATCTGATTACAGCTAAGGTTTGTTCACATTTTCATTTACTTTCAGGTCCTCAGGATAAACAAAATGTTATTAAATGTCATTGAAATAACTTCTTAGTCTGTTGAGACATGGCCCGTTATAAATTTGCTGTTACCAGGCAATGACCAAGAACTGTATTATTAGGGTCGGTGTCTGTGTTGTAGCAGTGTACTAGCAGCTAGCTGTTAGCACTAGCTAATGTCAACAACATCGTAGCTAGTATGTTACTGTAGCAATATTTACGTTCAGTCATTTGGATGACTGTTAAAACCTTTCAGTCTCAAGTTTTTCCTTTACTGGATTTACTAGTTTACTGAGCTAGCGCGCTCGGCCAAACCGGGAGCCATCGCGCGCTCTCCGGCCGGGCCGGGAGCCCGCGCGCTCTCCGGCCGGGCCGGGAGCCATCGCGCGCTCTCCGGCCCGGCCGGGAGCCATCGCGCGCTCTCCGGCCCGGCCGGGAGCCATCGCGCGCTCTCCGGCCCGGCCGGGAGCCATCGCGCGCTCTCCGGCCCGGCCGGGAGCCATCGCGCGCTCTCCGGCCCGGCCGGGAGCCATCGCGCGCTCTCCGGCCGGGCCGGGAGCCATCGCGCGCTCTCCGGCCGGGCCGGGAGCCATCGCGCGCTCTCCGGCCGGGCCGGGAGCCATCGCGCGCTAGCTCAGTAAACTAGTAAATCCAGTAAAGGAAAAACTTGAGACTGAAAGGTTTTAACAGTCATCCAAATGACTGAACGTAAACATTGCTACAGTAACATACTAGCTACTGTTGTTGACATTAGCTAGCTTGCCGTCCAAAATGGTGGACACCGGGGCGTCACGTGACCCTGTGACGTCAGGTGAAATACCTCAATAATTACCTCATCAACTTTCCCTCGCTGTTCAGTGGTGAAGCACTGCGTGCTTATAAACCTCTGCACAGTTTTCTTTACAGAAATTCAGGATTTGTCAGCGACTCAGATGTGGCATCTTGTAAACAAAATGATCCTCACTGGATGGGTAAGTCACTTAAGTATTGAGTATAGCACTGACCAGCCGATTATAGAATAGAATAAGGTAATTCCAAATCGTCCGTGTTGTTTACATGGATCTGGCGTTGGAGAGGTAGAGGCTTGGCAGTGGAGATTTGAGTGGCTGTTTGTATGTGTATATGTATGTGGCAATCATATCCAAATGTTTTAGGCACGCTTGCTGAGCTGCGCTGAGCTGGACTCCGGTTAGCTGAAAGCCCGTGGAACGCTGCCTCTTGTTAATTAAACCTTATTTTGTTGGAAATCATCCCGTGTAGATACGACGGCATGTGAAATTGCCAGCTAGATAGAGTTTAATGTAATGAATGGGCTATAAATGGGGTGTTTTGAGGTTAGTCTGTTGCAAAACATTAAACTTTCGCTTAGACTGGATACTCTTCAAACAATTCCCTTGCTCAAGTGAAAAATGATAGGCCTGTATGAAAAGCGCAATTAATGAAAGTAGCCTAATAAGCCCTAAATGAATAAAACAACCTCTGTTTTATTGTTGTTGCTTACACGTTAAGATTTTGAAATCTTCTCGGTCCAGTTCTATATCCAGGGAACGTTGTAATCCTTTTGGTTTATCCGTAATAAACGTGTCAGCCCCCAGGTCAGATAGGCTAATGTTACGTGGTTGGGAGGGTGTCAATTTTTTTTGTAACATTCTAAATCGAGTACGGAAAGGACGTTTATGAAAAACAAGACAAAAAAATACACTGAAAAACTCACTGTACACATCACTAGTGGTGATGCTTCTATGTTCAGATTTTGGGAAAGCCATAACTCCGTTCTCATTGAGGCCCAGTTCCATCCCGTAAACAATCATTTTGGTTTATCAACTACCTGCGCTCAAACATGTCACAGGAGAGGCTCAATGGGCTGGCTATGCTCTCTATAGAGCGCGAACTTGCAAAGAAGCTGGACTTCAATGACCTTATTGACAACTTTGCCACAGCAAAAGTCCGGCGCATTGCATTTCGCACCTGAATAGTTGCAGACTAAGGAAATGTTCAAACTGTAAATATGTTGAAATGTTGAAATAAAATGGTTGACTGTTATAATGGGCTTGGAATACCTGTTATTTAAGGGTTGGAGTGAATGGAGACTGTGAAAAGAGGGGTTGGGTGTGGGTGGTTGCTGTGTGGCGATGTGCGTGCGCGCGTATGTGTGTGTGTGTGGGGGGGGGGGGGGGCACTCAGATTATTTGGGGGGGGGGGCCCACTCAGATTATTTTGTCCCGGGCCCAGCCAAAGCTGTCAACGGCCCTGGGTGCATATATTATTACTCAGACATATCTTGAATGAGATGAGACAATGATCTGAGATAACTTCAGACTGTGGAAGTATGACTATATTATCTACGTTTAATCTGATTGTTAGTATTAGATCAAAGGTGTGACCACCATTATGGGTCGGTCCTATGACATTCTGCTTAATCCCGACTGAGTCTAAGATGGACACAAACACTGTTTTTAAAGGGTCTTCTGGGTTATCGAATTGAATATTAAAATCTCCGACAACTAAAGCTTTGTCTAAGGAAATAACCAGATCTGAGATAAAATCTGCAAATTCAGAAAGAAACTCAGAATATGGCCCCGGGGGCCTGTAAATAATAAGCAATGGAATTAACTGGGTAGACTTATTTTTCGAGGCTACATACATTATATGAGTATGAAGAACTTCAAATGTATTAAATTTATAACCAGGTTTTGTGTTACACCTAGATAATCGTTATAAATAACCGCGACGCCTCCTCCTCTGCCAGTTAGACGAGGCTGGTGTATATAACTGTATCCAGGAGGACTCACTTCATTTAATGCTATATATTCATTTGGCTTAATCCATGTTTCTGTTAAACACAGTACATTAAACTCCTGATCAGTAAGGAGTTCATTAACCATTAGCGCTTTAGATGTAAGGGATTTAATATTTAATAGCCCCACCTTTAGATCAAAGGTGCTGGCAGCAACTGTACAGTCAGTATGATCTAATTTTATATTGATTAGGTTACTGGAACAAACTCTCTGAAAATTTCTACCTTTTTGTTGAGCTCGGGGAACAGACACAGTCTCGATGTAGTGGGCCCTGAGTGACGACTCTGTGCAGCTAGCAGACAGTCGGTTTAGCCTGTTTGTCTGCTCCCTGGCCTTGGCTCTGGATTGTCAGAAATTAACTAGGCCTGTTCTGAGACTATGACCTATGCTGCAGGAAATGAGAGCAGCACCTTCCCGAGTGGGATGGATACCGTCCCACCCTAACAGGCCAGCAGTGCCCTCAAAATTAGCCCAATTATCTATGAAGCCCACACTGTTTTCAGAGCACCACCTGGACAGCCAACAGTTCAGCGACCATAACCTGCTGTAAGCTACATCGCCACTCCGCATTGGGATGGGGCCAGAGCATACTACAGCATCGGACATCGCCTTCGATAATTTAAACACCTCTACAAAGTTACTCTTAGTAACCTCAGACTGACGAAGGCGTATATCATTAGCTCCTGCATGGATAACTATCTTTGAGAACCTGTGCTTGCCTAGGACCCTAAGATTACCTGCTATGTCCGGCGCCCTGGCTCCCGGTAAACACCTGACTAAAGCTGCTGGTGCCCCTAAAGGCTAAGCTAATTTCACGTGCCATATGATAGAGTCCCCTATAACCAGAGCTCTTTCAGGTTTCTCAGTGGGTGCATCACTAAGGAGAGCAAACCTGTTCGACACGTGACGCGGAGAGGAGTGGTGCTCCCGTGGGCGAGCCTCAGCGGTAGCTTTGGCTCTACGCTTATGCCGCCGAGCCGTCACCCATTCGCCCCGCTGTAAGGGCTCTAATGCCGGAGTTGGGGGATTGCTAACTCCACCTAGGGCGTCCAGACTTTCCCTAACAGAAACTACACTGTTCTCACGCTCACTAACCTGCTCTAAAGCCTGGACACGCGCTTCTAGCACTGTAATCTTCTCTGTCAGAGAGCTAACTAATCTGCACTTATCACAAGTAAAGCTAATAAAGCTATCGCTAGTGACGGAGGAAGAATGACTAAACATCCTGCACTCAGCACACTGAACAGGCTGAAGGTGTGCCATGATGAAAAGATTCACGTACCTTAAATGAAGATCTGTTGATATTAAAGCAGATCAGATGTGGATGGCCTCCGCTTGTGGTCTTTACACAGGAGGAGAGAAAAAGAAAGGATCTACAATCCTATGGAAAATCCACAGCCCATAAGGCTTCAGAACAAATTTGAATGCCTCAGGGATGTGGAAGAGGATTTTTCAAGCGGACAAACACATAGTAAAAAGAGATCGCACCAAGATCGAAGAGCTGTGGGAAGAGGCAAAAAGCAGCTCGTAACACCACCTGATCCCACAACCCTTGTTCTTGGTGATTCCACTGTAAGACAATTAAAAGGTTATGGGATGATTATCTGTTGCCTTCCAAATGCATCCATCTCTGACACCAAAGACAGCATTTTGAAACTCATGTCCGAGCATAAAACTATTAAACGTATTGTTGTGCATGTGGGAGCAAATGATGTTTTCAGAGAACAGCTGTTTGTCCAAGATGATTTCAGAAAACTTTTTTCTGAGCTCTATAAGACTGGAATTCAATCTTTTATCAGTGGCCCACTTCCAGCGAGAGGAAGTTTTGCTTTTTCTCGACTCTTCAGTCTTAACACCTGGCTTGGAAAAACTTGTTTTTCCTTTGGTATGAACTTCATAGACAATTTTAACCTTTTCTGGAATTGCAGATAATTTTACAAGCCAAATAGCACTGAACTCAGCTGGATTGGAGCCAAAGTCTTAGTAGACCATTACAGACTTGCAATCTTTTCTCAGCCAGCATTGAGGAAAACAGTTGATAAGATGTCGCAGACTGACATAGTTACAAAGCCTAAACAATCATCTTTGCAAGTCGTCATCAAGGACACACAGACATCTGACCTGCAAGACTGCCAAGATTCAAAGACAGAGGACTCCACTTCCCCTCGGATGGATTTCCCAAATAGCATGAAAAAATTGCTCCCAATGGCTACACTCTCTTTTTCCAGCCCAAATCTGTCGCAACAAGCAGTGTACCCAGTTCATCAAAATTGTGTTCGCCCAGGACTTTCAGCTGGCTACAAATCTTTTTCACCATCCAAAAGATACATGTCATCTCCAATCCTTTCACCCTCAAACCAAATGGAACATTTAGAAAGTCTTGTTTGATGTACTCTGGGTCCCTGCAAATGGGTGTAGTTTTGAAAACCAGCTGGGACCCAATGTGCCTATGCCATTCTCTATTCCTGTGTTGATAAGAAACAGAAAACTTAGAGCACATTTAACCCTGGGGGTGAACCAATCTAATCTCCTTCCTGTTTTAAAACAACATCAGAGTGCACAAGCAGATATTACTTCTAGACTTTCTGTAAAGCTAGCTCTTCTGAACATTAGATCACTTTTAAACAAGTCATTTTTAATTAATGATCTTATTTGCAAACACAATCTTGATTTTTTGCTTCTAACTGAAACTTGGCTGGATCAAGCAAATAGTGCTACCACCCTTATTGAAGCAGCTCCCCCAAATTTTAATTTTTTGAATGTTACCCGACAAGGGAAAGGTGGAGGGATCGCAAATATATTCAAAGTCTCTTTTCAATGTAAACAATCCTCACTTGGTGATTTTACGTCCTTTGAACACTTATGTGCACTTGTTACATGCTCTCCTAACATATTATTATTATTAACTATTTATAGGCCTCCGAGACATTCAGCCAAAGTCTTTCTTGAAGAGTTTGGTGAACTGTTATCAGTCATTTGCTTAGAGTTTGATTGTCTTATTATATCTGGGGATTTTAACTTGCATGTAGATAATACTGATAACATTTATGCCAAAGAACTACTTGCAATTATTGACAACTTCAACCTAGTACAACATGTACAGGGGCCGACCCACTCTCGTGGTCATACTCTTGACCTCGTCATCACAAAGGGTCTTACTGTTTCTAATACTGTTGTTGACCTAGCCTTATCCGATCATTTCTGTGTTTTCTTTGATGTTTCTATGTCTCCTCACATTCAGAACAGCTCAACGACTATAGGTAGGAGAGTCATAAAAGACAACACATGTGCTCTCTTTGAGCAAGCTCTCTCTCAGAACTCAACCAAAATGTCAGACTCTGTAAATGATTTACTGGAAATTTTTAATTTAAATATGACCCAAATTATGGATGATATTGCTCCATTCAAAATCAAAAGAGTCAGTGATAAGCAGAAAGCACCATGGAAGCAGTACCCGGCTGTTAAACTGCTAAAGAGAGAATGTAGAAAGACTGAAAGAAAATGGCGCAAATCTAAACTTCACATCCATTATCAAATCCATAAAAAGATGCTTTGTAATTATAATTATGAAATTCGTAAAGCAAGACAGTCTTTCTTCTCCAACATCATCAGTAAGAATATGAACAATGCCCGTGTGCTATTTTCAACAGTAGAGAAGCTAACTAATCCCCCACCACAATTAGCACCTGAACTTCTCTCAGTTAATAAATGCAATGAGTTTGCATCCTTTTTCAAAGGTAAAATTGATAAAATATGGCAGAATATTCCTCATAATATATCTCAGTTGCAAAAAATTGAAAAACTGCAATCACCAATGACACAGATAGATAACTTCAACACAATGTCAGAATTTTGTTTAATTGATTATGAGACTCTTGAAAAAACTGTACAAAATCTCAGTTCCTCAACATCTGAATTGGACATTCTGCCCACCAACTTTTTTAAGTCTGTTCTTCATCTTATAATTACAGATGTGCTTCAAATTATAAATACATCCCTAGAGACTGGCGTTGTTCCTGTGTCCCTAAAAAAAAGCCGTTGTAAAGCCCCTACTTTAAAAAAATTATCTGGATCCTTCAGTATTAAATAACTACAGGCCAATATCAAATCTACCATTCATCGGGAAAATCCTGGAAAAAATTGTCTTCAATCAATTAACTGCCTTCTTGATATCAAACAGCCGTTTTGATAATTTTCAGTCAGGATTTTGTGCCAATCATAGCACTGAAACAGCGCTGATTAAAGTTATAAATGACATACGTCTTAATACTGATGCAGGCAAAACATCGGTCCTGGTATTACTGGACCTCAGTGCAGCTTTTGATACTGTTGATCACAACATACTGCTATATCGACTTGAACACTGGGTTGGATTGACTGGTAAAGTTATCAATTGGTTAAATTCATACTTAAAAGATAGAAGCTTCTTTGTTACCCTGGGAAATTGTTCCTCAAGGTCAATGTCCTTGACCTGTGGTGTCCCCCAGGGGTCAATTCTTGGACCATTACTTTTCAACCTTTATATGCTCCCACTTGGGCAAATTATCAATAAAAATTCAATTTTGTATCACTGCTATGCAGATGACACCCAAATTTATTTTGCTCTATCACCTAATGATTATGCCCCCCTTGAATGTCTCTACCAGTGTATCGATCAAATCAACAGCTGGATGTCACAAAATTTTCTTCAGCTGAACACAGATAAAACAGAAGTAATTCTATTTGGAAAAAAAGATGAAAGACTCAGGATTACCACTATTCTTGACACAAAAGGGATTAAAACTAAAGAAATGGTTAAAAATCTTGGTGTTTTCATTGACAGCGAGCTAAACTTTGACAGTCACATGAAAGCAATCACTAAAATGGCATTTTATCACCTAAAAAACATTTTCAAACTAAGAGGACTTATGTCAAAAAATGATCTGGAAAAACTAATACATGCCTTCATCTCTAGTAGGGTTGATTACTGCAATGGCCTTTTCACAGGCCTGCCAAAAAAGAACATCAAACGACTTCAGCTGGTTCAAAATGCAGCGGCTAGGGTTCTCACACGAACAAAAAGAACAGAGCACATTACTCCAATTCTAAGGTCCCTTCACTGGCTTCCAGTAAGCTACAGAATTGACTTTAAAGCATTGCTGCTGGTGTACAAATCTCTAAATGGTACAGGGCCCAGTTACCTCTCTGATATGTTGCAGTGGCCTAACCCAATCAGATCTACCAGATTGAAACAGAAAAATTTACTATTAAAACCAGTTGTTAAAACAAAGTATGGTGAAGCAGCTTTTAGCTACTATGCAGTACAGGTATGGAACCAACTGCCAGAGGACATTAAAAATGCTCCTGCTGTTGGCAGCTTCAAATCTAGGTTAAAGACCAAGCTGTTTTCAGATGCTTTCTGTTAAATAATTAATATTGTCTTCTTTACATTTTTTATAATCTTTACTTTCTCTGCATGTTTTAAATTTACTTTAACTTTAACTTTATTCTATTTTATTCTGCTGGTTTCTTTTTTTTCTCCTCCTATTTGAACTACTACTTCATTTTATTATTTTATTTCTACTATTGTTTAATTCTTATTATTTTCTTTTAATTCTTTTAATTCTTTTAATTAATTGTTTTAGAATAAAAATAAAATTATTTTATGTAATTTTATTTCTCTATTGTTTACTGTTTTTGTTTTTACTTCTGTAAAGCACATTGAACTGCCATTGTGTATGAAATGTGCTATATAAATAAACTTGCCTTGCCTTGCCTTGATGGAGGACCCATCCCAGATAGCAGAGGGACGTTGAAACAGCGCCGATTCTTGGTCAGAATGGTCGGTTTCCGTCGTAAGTCAGAAAATCAACGCTGAAACGGCGCCGTGAAACGTCGATTTCTCCGCCGTCGGAGAAGGTCGATTTATCACTGTTGAATCACCGTGGGTAAAGGTTGATCTGTCGACTGTCAGAGAAGGTCGAATATACAATGTTGAACCATCGTCACTTTTGCCGGCCAGTTTTCAACATTGGTAGGATGAGCAACTAATTCTGGCCCGTAGCCAGGGGGGATCGGAGGGTTCGTTCGATCCCCCCCGCGACACCGCGCCCCGGACACACACGCCCCTCAAGATTACTCAAGATTTATTCATTTGTTCATGTCCGATGAATATACATTGATTCACATTTAAATTTACAATATCAAATCCAGACTAATCAAAAAAGAAAAGTAGACTAAGTGAGGATGAGTTAGAAAAACGGGTTCATTTCTCCTATGTTTATGTTTACACGTTTTGTTCAGACTGCTTTACACCCCAATCCAGTGGGTGGCGGTAATGCCCCCATTAGACCCCTTTCACTGACGTCACCCGAAACTGGAAGTAAACAAACCCTGCGCCATATTGGAAGACCAACAAACTCGTGATTGGGGGAAATAACGGCAGCGTGCGGTATGTGAACCCACGAGGCACTTGGTTCATCAAAAACCTACAATGGTAAACTTTTGTGCTGTGTTAGGGTTCTAACAAAGCTGATGGGAAAGGTGAAAAGAAGTCTTTCTACAGAATACCAGCTGTGATTGAGACACAAGCAAACCAAGGAGCTTTCTGCCGGGAGACAGAGAGAGGATTTAGCTGCTTTATGCAGAGCGGATCTGAATACTTCAAGTCTATTTTGTTACTGGTAAGTCACTAGGCTAGAGTGTTGTAGAACGTTTTTTTAAATGTTTACTGAATAAAAACATCCTTAATTTTATCAAATATTCTCTACTCTATATTTCATTTCTTTCTTTTGTTTTAATTTTCCTCCCTCCATCCCTCTTTGGATTTTAAATATAGTTTTTCCCCATGTCCAAATAATGAGGTAGGGTGGCATTTAGAAACCCATAGCCTACTGCTGACTTTCTTTATCAATGCTGCATCAAATTAATTTTGGTTATGTTTTTCTGTTTCCAGGTGTCTGTGCCGCAGGAGGAATAGGCCACAATTATAAATTATAAATAAATCATAAAATGTTTCTAAGAACTTGTTCAAGTGTGTTCTGTTCCTTATAAATGTTAAAAGTTATGCCTCATTAGATAGCTTGACAAACATTAGGAGAGGTGCATTGTTGCATGCATTTTTATATCCTGTTGTACATTAAACAGGACGTAGCCTACGCACATTGATATAAATTAAGTTTCACTTTCATGGTTGAAGTATGCATGTGTGTGTTCATCCTAGGCAAGAGCCCCGATGCTTTATTGTTAGCTAGTTTAATTTAGCCTGTTTTGCTTAATTTGTAGCCTTCCTGTTGTACATAAAACAGGAAGTAAAGTTGGATGAATCATCGCCGAAAATTAAACTATAAATCGACCGAAATCCGTAGTTGAATAAAGGGTGAAAGGGGGTCTATTCTCTGTCGGGCACCATCCACTTTTCAATGTCGTTTCAACGCAAACTCGTATGAGCAAAGCGGTGTTGAATCAACGCTGGTGATCCACGATGATTCGACGGCGTATGGTCGAAGAACATGCCGATGATTCCCCGTCGAATCAACGCCCTTTTGCTATCTGGGATAGGTGATGGACTGGTCACCACTCACACACAACCAGTACAGATTCAAATAGGGGCTTTACACAAAGAATTCACATCACTCTCTGTAACCACCACCATTGATCATGATATCATCCTTGGCTATCCCTGGCTGCAGCTACATGATCCATTGATTTCATGGCAAAACAAGGAAATTCTTCAATGGTCACCCACATGCTTCCAGAAATGCCTCTCTCTCCCTCTGATCAGAGTAGCTTCTACCTCTGTAGAGATCCCCCAATCCGACTCCAAAGACAATATTCCGGATTGTTACTTTGACCTTGCAGAAGTCTTCAGTAAGGGGAAGGCCTGTGGATTACCTCCTCACAGGCCGTACGATTGCTCGATCGACTTACTGCCAGGTATGTCTCCTCCATGTGGTCGTATTTATCCCTTGTCCCAAAAGGAACAGGCGGCCACGGAGGAATATATTCAGGAGGCTCTCAAACAGGGATTCATCCGGCCTTCCAAGTCACCTGCATCGGCTGGTTTCTTTTGTAGAGAAACAAGGAGGTGGACTGAGGCCTTGCATCAACTACAGAGGCTTAAACCAGGTCACTGTAAACTATCCTTATCGTCTTCCCCTGATTCCAGCAGCTCCTGAATAGCTTTGAGCTGCTAAGATATTTTCAAAGCTTGATCTACAAAGTGCATACAACCTGATCCGAATAAGGAGGGGTGACAAATGGAAGATGGCCTTCAGCACAACTGCAGGGCACTTCGAGTACTGGGTCATGCCGTATGGCCTTTCTTCGGCACCCAGCATGTTCCAGTGCTTCATCAACAATATGCTATGGGACATGCTGGGCAAATATGTCATCACCTATATCGACAATATCCTGATTTACTCTTCAGATGTCCAGAGTCACCAGGAGCATGTCAGAACTGTTCTCAAGCAACTGTTAGAGAACAACCTCTATGTAAAGGCCAAGAAGTGTGAGTTTCATCTAAACAAGATTTCCTTCCTGGGCTATATCATTAGTGCTGAAGGAGTGTGCATGGACTCCTCCAAGGTAGAAGCCGTCACATCCTGGCCTACACCCAAGTCTGTAAAGGAGCTCTAACGATTCCTAGGCTTCGCAAACTTTTATCACCAGTTCATTTGAGGTTTCAGCTCTCTAGCAGCTCCCCTAACCACACTGTTGAAGAAGGGCCCCAAGCGCCTACAGTGGAACTCTGTGGCCGAGGAAGCCTTCGGTCGACTTAAGCTTGCATTCACCTCGGCCCCCAGACTCCAACACCCTGACCTCACTAAGCCTTTCATCATGGAAGTAGACACATCTGACACAGGGGCCATCCTGTCACAACGCTTTGGGGAGAAACCGAAGCTACACCCCGTAGCCTTTTTTTTTCTAAAAAATTAACTTCAGCAGAAAGGAATTATGATGTGGGGAACAGAGAGCTCCTTGCTATTAAATTAACCCTCGAAGAATGGCGGCACTGGTTAGCGGGAGCCACGCACCCCTTCATCATCCTCATGGACCACAAGAACCTTGAGTATCTCCGAAAGGCCAAGAGGCTAAACCCCAGGTAGGTCAGGTGGGCATTATTCTTCACCCGGTTCAATTTCTCAATTTCTTTCCATCCAGGTTCCAAAAACACCAAGGCAGATGCATTATCCAGAACTTTCAGTCCTTCTCAACAAGACTCTAGCTCTCATCCCATTATCCCATTGCACTGTTTCATGCAGTCCATCACCTGGGAACTGGACAAAGAAATAAGCAAGTCTCAGCCCCGAACCCACCCCATTCATCTCCCACCTGGTCTTCTCTATGTGCCCAAGCACCTACGCAGTTGACTCATCACCTGGGCTCACTCATCTCCCGCCACTGGACATCTCAACAGCTGATGTACTCACCAAATGTTAAGAAACAGGCACTAGTGGGAGAACATGTTGTCCGAAATCAATCAGTTCATCGCCTCATGCTCCAAATGAGCCCAAGCAAAGGTCCTGAGACACCCCCCCCACTGGCAAGTTATGCCCTCTACCAATTCTGCAAAGACCCTGGTCACATCTGGTGATTGACTTTATCACAGACCTCCCACCCTCTCAGAGGAATACCACCATAATAGTAACTATTGATTGATTCTCAAAAGCTCTGAAACTCATCCCTTTACCCAGCATCCCCACAGCTTCTCAGACCACTGAGCTGTTATTTCAACAGGTCTTCCAATACTACAGCATCCCCGTAGATACTGTATAGTCGGTGACCGAGGTCCCCAATTCATCTCACAATTCTGGGCAAGTTTCATGGAAATGTTGGGAGTATCAGTAAGTCTCACGTCCAGCAACCACCCCCAGTTTAATGAATGAATGAATGAACCCTTTATTATCACTGTACCAGTGAAATTGACCATCAACCTGTCCTTACATACATACATGCACATAATTAACAGAGGGGGAGTAGACAGGACAGGAAGACAGGGAAAAAAGAAATTACAGAGAACATGCTCCTGCGAGGAGTACAGTGTGGGAACATTAAAAAAAAAACAGCACATAAGCACAAAAAACACAAGTACACTTTACAACATGAAAACATGGGACTTGAGGGGGGGAAGGGGGGGGCGATCAGGGTGGGGGTAAGGGAGGAGGGGGGCAATCAGGGGTGGGGGTAAGGGGGAGGGGAGGAGGTAGAGGTAACCCAGCGCAAGCAAGCAGCCGTCCGCTCCTGCAGCCATGAGGGCGCTGGTCACGCACCCGCTTGTCACACTGGGGGTGAAAGCGGTGACCACGGGAAGTGGGGGAAGGAATGCGAGGAATGCGAGAGCGTCTCACAGCAGTGACCTTCAGGGGGAGATGTTGTCCCAGCAATGGTCTTGGCCGAGGCCGGTGCTGTCTCAGGGAGCCGAAAGTAGATAAGATTGGGAAAGTAGATAAGATTAACGGCCAAGTGGAGAGACCAAACCAGGAGATTGGCTGCTTCCTGAGAATATATTGCATGCGCAACCAGGGGGACTGGGCGCGCTTCCTACCTTGGGCTGAGTATGCACAAAACTTGCTTAAACACTCAGCCACCCAGCTAACACAGTTTCAGTGCATACTCAGCTACCAGCCGCCCTTGTTTCCCTGGGATGTTGCACCCAGCCAAGTACAGGCCGTCAACAACTGGTTTTGACGAAGTCAAACCATCTGGGAGGAGGACCACTAGCGTCTGGAAGCAGTCAGCGCCAAGAACAAGGAGTATGCAGATAAACATAGAGTGAGACTCCCGACTTCCTCCCCAGCGACAGGGTATGGGTAACCACAAAGAACTTGAGAGAAGTGAATACCTGCAAGAAGCTCCAGCTACGCTACATCGGGCCCTTCAAGGTCTTGCGCCGAATCAACGACAAGTCATATCGTCTTGAACTCCCACCTCACTGTCGAATATCCCCTATGTTCCACGTTCCACGCCTCAAACCTGCTATCCCAGGGCCCCTTGCCCACAACTCACCAGACCAGGAACACTCTGCACTCAACCTTAAGGGAGACCCAATCTACCAGGTAAACAAGATCCTCAACTCCAGACGATGAGGAGGCCAAATCGAGTACTTGGTAGATTGGGAAGGATATGGACCTGAGGAACAAAGTTAGGTTAAGTCCAAGGACATTCTCGACCCACTCTTGAAGCAAGAGCTTCATGCCCAGTATCCTAACAAGCCAGCACCCAGAGGTAGATGTCGTCCTAGAAAGAGTGTAGCTCCCGGAGGTAGCTCCTTGGGGGGGGCTTCTGTCAGTAATCCCAGTGTGAAGGAGCAGACCACAAACACTCAGGACTACAACTCCCATGACACACAGTGCCCTCTGTCCCCAGCCTACTGAACTACAGCTGTCACGCATTTCCTTAATCACCGCTTCCGCTATTTAAGCCACTCATTCACACCACTCCAGTGCAAAGTATCATCCTGCCATTTCAGTACATACTGAGCCTTGTATCTTTTCTGACTGTCTCTAGTGTTTCCTGACCTTTTGCTATTTCCTCTCCTTTTTCACACTTTGTCTTTTCCATGTCACATTGTTCGCTGATTGCCTGACCCTCACTAATTTACCAACAGCAATTTCAGTCCCATGTTTTGGCTTTGTTGACAGTCTGCTGATCTGCTTCCTCCACGCATACATCAGTAAATGCCTGCACTCTCACACTGTGCTCTGTGTGTGTGTGTGTGTGCGCACGCACGTGTGGGTTAAATGTGACAAAATAAAGGCTTGTTCTTCTTAATTTACCCATAAATATATTTATTCCCCTTGAAAAGTATACAGCAAACCAGCTACCAGATTTGGGACATCACAACACTACTCCTGAAATATTTAGTATTTGGCTTCAAACTTGAAAAAATTTCACGGCCTACTAATGGACTGCAGCCCAGTAGTTGGGAAACACTGCTCTAGTGTCTGCACTTTGTAACAATCAGAGGTAAGTCGGAGTCTTTGTAACAAAGGGCTTTGTGGTTACTCTGTAACATGAAAAGTTGTATTATTAACATATTAACTTAAGTATCTTGAGATATTCAAGAGTTTTGTGATCAGTGAAAATTGGGAAGGGACAGGGTGCTCCCTGCAAGTGGCATTGGTTTGGGTGTATAGGGATGGGAGCTGTGGTAAATGCTGTCTTGAGCTTGTGGAAGGCTTCATTGGCTGCTTTATTCCATGCCATTCACTTGGGAAGTAATGTGAGAGGATTGGCAATGGAATTGAATCTCCTGATGAATGTTCAATAAAAATTAGCAAAGCTGAGGAAATGCTGGAGCTCTTTGTCTTGGGAGTGGGCCACTCAGTTACAGCTGTTACTTTGGCTTGGTAAATATAGCTATACTCTCAGGGCTGATGATATAACCCAGGACTGATATTGTGGAGGCGGCACGGTGGTGTAGTGGTTAGCGCTGTCGCCTCACAGCAAGAAGGTCCGGGTTTGAGCTCCGTGGCCGGCGAGGGCCTTTCTGTGTGGAGTTTGCATGTTCTCCCCGTGTCCGAGTGGGTTTCCTCCGGGTGCTCCGGTTTCCCCCACAGTCCAAAGACATGCAGGTTAGGTTAACTGGTGACTCTAAATTGACCGTAGGTGTGAGTGTGAATGGCTGTCTGTGTCTGTGTCAGCCCTGTGATGACCTGGTGACTTGTCCAGGGTGTACCCCGCCTTTCGCCCGTAGTCAGCTAGGATAGGCTCCAGCTTGCCTGCGACCCTGTAGAACAGGATAAAGCGGCTAGAGATAATGAGACGAGATGCGATGATATTGTGGAGACATGAAA
Organism: Neoarius graeffei; assembly: GCF_027579695.1. Classification (NCBI taxonomy): domain Eukaryota; kingdom Metazoa; phylum Chordata; class Actinopteri; order Siluriformes; family Ariidae; genus Neoarius; species Neoarius graeffei. The sequence goes on from NC_083591.1 coordinate 31,965,396, forward strand.
CTCACATTTCTCCCCTTTTACGTAGAGCTTGTGTTTCAGGAGACGAGACATATGAATGACATGCCTTTCAAGGGAAGGGGAGTAAATTATTATGTTGTTCATGTACACAGTGACAAATTTGCTGATCATTTCCCTCTGCACGTCATACCTCCCACCTTCTTCTCCAAACAGAAGAAAACTGACTGAGGCAGAAGAGGTGGATGGGTGGGGCTGGAGTGAACTGGACAATGGGCTATTAAAAGCTGCTCTTAGTGCTGGTTCACTCCACCCACTTCCAGCAACAAACGTGCAGAATTCCAGCGCATACTCCACAGTATTTATTTTCCTCTGCTTGACAGCCAGAAGTTGTTCCTGATCACTACACCATTTCGTTTTCATAGGATTATTATTGTAGTGAATGTATAGTGATTAAAAATGGGACCTCCAACAAACACAAATACTGTAAAGGTCAATTGAAACAGGATTTACCCTGCCCCTTAGGTCAGATAGGGTTGCCAGGGTCATCTTTTTTAATGTCATATTGTGATATTTTAACAATATTCACTGTTTCAAGTTCCTGTTCTATAGCAAATAATCAGAATAAAATCTAATAAATTTCCATCAACAAAAGCAAAGCATAAGTTCAGACAGTGCAATGATGTACAGAACCATTTCTTTTGTAAGACATATTGCAATGACTTGGAAAGAGAAAGGGAGATTATGGAATGGATAATATCCATACATCAGAAATGTGTGTGCAAATATTTTAAGTTCGTTTCTTAGACAAGTATATTTTTTAAGTTTGTTACCTTGTTAACAGTTTCGGCGAGAATCTCCCGCCTTCTTCAGAAACAGTCACCAGATGTCGAGTGGTGACGTGCCTTATCAGCTGATGTTGCGTGCAGGGATGTACGCAACATTGTAACCATGTTTGGCTGAGAAAAGGCTGAGAAAAAAGGTGAAAATGTGTCTCCCTTTTACAGTACTGAAATTTTTGGCAAGTGTTTCTCATGGTGTTGGAGATGGGCTGGAAATTTTATTGAAATGTGGCAACCCTGGTTAGGTTAATATCAGCTCACAGGGAAACACACCTACTGTATTAAACACAGTTGAACAACGATAGATTTAAATCACTCAAATAGAGCTGATAGACTGTATCCTGGAAGCTGAATATTTTAAATTGTTCAATGATTAATGTTTTAAATTCATAAAATTGTGTAAGAATAATGTTCAAGATTTTGGCTGCAATAAACAACTCTGAACATATCAGCTACAGTGGTGCTTGAAAGTTTGTGGACTGTTTAGAATTTTTTATATTTCTGAATATATGACCTAAAACATAATCAGATTTTCACACAAGTCCTAAAAGTAGATAAAGAGAACCCAGTTAAACAAATGAAACAAAAATATTATACTTGGTCATTTATTTATTGAGGAAAATGACCCAATATTACATATCTGTGAATGGCAAAAGTATGTGAACCTTTGCTTTCAGTATCTGGTGTGACCCCCTTGTGCAGCAATAACTGCAACTAAATGTTTCTGGTAACTGTTGATCAGTGCTGCATCCCTTACAAAAATTAACCATGGTTTTACGATGAAAACTAACCATGGTTTTACCATGGTTTATAGTTATTCATGGTTTTCATGGTTTTTTGGGTAACCATGAAAACCATGGTTCATGACTATGGTTTAACCATGATTTAACAATGGTTTCACTATGGTATAATCTTTGCACCCAATCATTTCAACCCAATTGTTTGGGCTAAGATAACCTAGTGTTGAGTTCGTGCAATATTAGCCCAGTGGTTGAGTTAAAGTTGAGTTATTCTTGACTCAGTATTTTTAGAGTGTATTATTATTGTTGTTGTTTAGGATGTACTACACGCATTTTACCTCAATGTTCACTTAAATTTTTAGGTTCTAAGTAAATGTTAATGTATCTGGGCTGTTAATCGAGATCCTTCTCTACAGCATTGACTGTTGGACGAAAGCATGGTAATACTACAGTTAGTGCATCCTTTTAAAAACCATACTATCCCTTTTTAAACTAATTTCATAGTTACTATGACCTATTACACATACAACTATGATGCTACCACAGCTACTGCAGTACTATGGATAAACCACAGTAATGCTATGGTTGGTTCATAGTACTTAGAATCACCATGAAATACCATAGTAGAACCATGGTTACTACCATGGATGAACCATAGTAATACTATGGTTGGTTCATAGTACTTAGAATAACCATGAGATACCATGGTAGAATCATGGTTACTACATAAAAAACATGGTAAAACCATAGTAAACCATGGTAGATTTTCGTAAGGGATGGAGGAATTTTAGCCCATTCCTCCATACAGAACAGCTTCAACTCTGGGATGTTGGTGGGTTTCCTCACATGAACTGCTTGCTTCAGGTCCTTCCAAAACATTTCAATTGGATTAAGGTCAGGACTTTGACTTGGCCATTCCAAAACATTAACTTTATTCTTCTTTAACCATTCTTTGGTAGAATGACTTGTGTGCTCAGGGTCGTTGTCTTGCTGCATGACCCACCTTCTCTTGAGATTCAATTCATGGACAGATGTCCTGACATTTTCCTTTAGAATTTGCTGGTATAATTCAGAATTCATTGTTCCATCAATGATGGCAAGCCGTCCTGGCCCAGATGTAGCAAAACAGGCCCAAACCATGATATTACCACCACCATGTTTAACAGATGGGATAAGGTTCTTACGCTGGAATGCAGTGTTTTCCTTTAGCAAACTGCAGACGAGCAGCGATGTTCTTTTTGGAGATCAGTGGCTTTCTCCGTGCAACCCTGCCATGCACACCATTGTTGTTCAGTGTTCTCCTGATGGTGGACTCATGAACATTAACATTAGCCAAAGTGAGAGAGGCCTTCAGTTGCTTAGAAGTTACCCTGGGGTCCTTTGTGATCTTGCCGACTATTATACGTCTTGCTCTTGGAGTGATCTTTGTTGGTCAACCACTCCTGGGGAGGGTAACAATGGTCTTGAATTTCCTCCATTTGTACACAATCTGTCTGACTGTGGATTGGTGGAGTCCAAACTCTTTAGAGATGGTTTTGTAACCTTTTCCAGCTTGATGAGCATCAACAACGCTTTCTCTGAGGTCCTCAGAAATCTCCTTTGTTCGTGCCATGATACACTTCCACAAACATGTGTTGTGAAGATCAGACTTTGATAGATCCCTGTTCTTTCAATAAAACAGAATGCCCACACACCTGATTATCATCCCATTGATTGAAAACACCTGACTCTAATTTCACCTTCAAATTAACTGCTAATCCTAGAGGTTCACATAATTTTGCCACTCACAGATATGTAATATTGGATTATTTTCCTCAATAAATAAATGACCAAGAATAATATTTTTTGTCTCATTTGTTTAACTGGTTTCTCTTTATCTACCTTTAGGACTTGTGTGAAAATCTGATGATATTTTAGGTCATATTTATGCAGAAATATAGAAAATTCTAAAGGGTTCACAAACTTTCAAGCACGACTGTAAATACTTTAAAGCAAACATTATGAAACACTGTCTTTTTCAGTACTTTTGCACACACATTTGGGTATGTGGAGTGCCTGCCAGCCCACAAACTCTGAAATAAGGCAACCCAGTCAGTTTCTTTTGAGCTACCTAGATCAGAAAACATGTAATTCAACAAAATGTTCAAATTTGGCTTCGCTTCTTATATACAGAGGAGAGCTCATTAGAATTATACGGTCCTCCATCTAAGTACTATCTATACCCACGGCTTGAGAAGCACGGGAACTGCTCTGTTGTCAGCTGCACAGAGCAGTGTACATTGCTACATCGACTCCTAGCCTCAAAGGACAGAAGAGCAGTTGTTGGTTTTGCAATTGTACTTTCAATTTTCCTGTTGTGCTTTCAGATTTGCTGTTGTGTTGTGCACTTTAGGGCCACTGTAAAATGGCTGAATGATACGTATATTTATTAAAAATAACACATCATACTTCACTTCATAAATTTGTTGGAAGATGCACACATGTGCGCGCAAACACACACACACACACACACACACACACACACACACACACACACACACACACACACAAGTTATTCAGGTGATTCTCACCTGAATATTTTTAGGTTTATGTGAATCAAAGAAAAGGAGATGGCCTATATAAACTTACTGTATGTTAGCTATTTGACTATTTTATCCTAAGTGGGAACTACGTGTAGATTCACCTCGTTGCAATCAACCTGCACAGCTGTTGCTAAAGGTACCTGATCAAAGAGCCAGGATTACGAATCTTATTTTGTGCCTCTGTTGCTATTGAAATTGGTGCTGGTACAAAATTTTTGTGAGCCTAGGGAAATAACACATCAATAGATGTATCTCTCCATTATCCATAACTGCTTATCTTGTGCAGGGTCGCGGGCAAGCTGGAGCCTATTCCAGATGACTATGTGCGAGAGGCAGGGTACACGCTGGACAAGTCACCAAATAACGCAGGGCTGACACATAGAGACAAACACCAATTCACACTCACATTCACACCAGTGGTCAATTTAGAGCCACCAATTAGCCGAACCTGCATGTCTTTGGACTGTCGGGGAAAACGGAACACCGGAGGAAACCCACGCAGACACAGGGAGAACACACAGACTCCACACAGAAAGGCCCCCGTCAGCCACTGGGCTCGAACCCAGAACCTTCTTGCTGTGAGGCAACAGTGCTAACCACTACACCACCGTGCTACCCATAAATAGATGTATATGTATCATAACACATATTATTCTATGTAAGAAGCTCATTCTGTGTCACAGAATATGGTGGTGCTGGCTGGAGCAGACAGCAGTGGTTGTGCAAGTATCCTAATGTTGCACTAAATGAAAGTATTTATTAGGAGCTATTTCTCATGTCTAAAAGACATTCTCGAAGAGGCAAAAAAGGAGAGCTGCAACTCAATGGGAACAAGAATCAAACAATGTTTGGTTGTCTTCAAATATTTTGGGAAATCTTTTGGCATTGTACAGCCTCTGCAATCCAATGAAATACGGCTGATTTCTTTTTCTCTTTTGTGGAGGACATGTGCCTATTGGAGACTACTGAAGAAACATTTAGCTTAGGCCAATCATTTAGTAAAGAAGCACATTCCCTTTGTGTAGTTGAAGGTACTCAACCTCTGTGCAACACCTGGTTGGTGTGAGAAGAATGAGCACTCAGGAGGCAGGGGTGAGAGAGAGTGGCATTATGTTTATTTCTGTCTTTTATTATTATTTTTTAGGGTTTTTAGCCCCGTAACTCTCTTATTACAAATACCTCCACATAAAGTCCAAAATTCTCTCTCACACACACACAAGCTCAGCTAGGATACTGGGCAAAATCACACTCAGTGCGTTTACCGCTAGTGACATACTCAGAATGCTCGCCTGTCTGCCGCAGAACGGTAGGGGCCCTCGCGGTAAGCTGCGGTAAGGGTGCAGTTACAACTTGCAGCCATGGGGGCAGCATAACACTGAAGTAGGCTTTGTCAGTGGCCGCCAAAACATGTGCGCCCGCCATCTTTCCCTCTCCTTTCGTTGATAATCGGCGATTTGGTGATAGCAAATTACCTCTATTGCTAACTAATAACAGAGACAATTGAACGCATACAAGTTGATAATTGCACGCCACAAACTTGAGCAGATGCGCCAATTTCTCCTCTCACCTCCTTTCCTCCATGCAGCTGTTAAAAAAAAATTGCAATTGCACAGTTTGTTTGGCATGCCCCGTCACTTAATTTTTTGTACAGACACTGCTGTTGTTTTGTAGGTGAAGACAGTTAGTCTGGTTATGTTAGTTATTAATAAATATCCCAACTTAATTTATAACATTAATATTCTAGCGCACGCCGATTCAGCTGATAACGAGATCATTAAACTGCACAGTATTCTCTAGCACACTTCCAGGATTTAAGTTAGAGAGGTGAAGTGGCTGTGCGTGATTTCGGTATTTAAAATAAATGTTGTTTGTATAAACGTAGTTCGGGAGGAAGCCTGCGGAGTGATTGACAGCTGCCATTACCTGCTCCCGCCTTCCCGGAGATTTAATCCCTCCTGCTCCTTTCACCTGTCATGCGCGAAGGCTTCTCGAATTGTCCCACCACCTCCCCCTTCTCCTCTATTTCACTAGAGCACCCAGCTGCAATTCCTCTATAGACCCTTTTCAGTCACGTGACCTTCGTAAACGCGACCGCCATTTTGGACATGTAGTGGACTTCGGCTCGAATCAGTTTGAATGCGAGGAAGGCGACAAACGAAAAACATAAAAGAAAAAGGAGCGAGATGCAGAAAACACCTTCACTATCCAGCGACATAGGGCATTTACAGGGCGAGCAGAGGGTGTGTGAAGCGGATCTCATCCTGTATGATCTCCGCTGAAAGCATCCAGGTACCGAGGCCAGCTGACATGCCAAACATGCTTACTGTACACCAAGCACTCAAGGGCGAACTAGTGAAACTTGGTTTATAATTTACGCTATTTTACGCATCTAATGACAAAAGTTAAGATAGGCTACTAAACTGTTGGGACGAAGGCTGAGCATTTTTGCACAAGTGGAATTTAAACACATAGCCTAGTTATCATGCAGTGATGTTTCATTTAATTTCTCAGCATTCCAGCTTAATGCGCGGCAGAAATGACACTGCATGAAAAGTGGGATTTACGGGAGCAAACGGGACTGTAGATTTCTGTGGAATTTCAGGTTTATGACAATTTACAGCAATTTGCAGGCAACACTGAAAACTGCCGTGAATTGTCGGAAATGGACGTGTAACTTGCTTTGGCAGTTGTCCCCCATGACCCCCCTTCCCCTAAGCCTAGGAAAGGCTATACAAATGCAAATCAGGATAGCAGGGGGAGTTCCCAGGTAACATTTTACTAAAAGGTATTAACTTAATTGTAAGAATTGTAGAATTGTAAGCTTTTTAAAACTGAGTTGCTGCACACAAGTCAAGTCAAGAAGGTTTATTGTCATTTAAGCCATACATAGTACAGAGTGAGATGAAAACTTTTACTAGTACTAAAAATAACAAAGACATGAATGCAACAATAATGTGTTTCAACAGTGTACTGTGAAAGTAGCAGCCAAGGGTATATGTCTATCAATAATAGCAACAGTACAAAACCTGTATATTGCTGGAATATTGCTGGAAAAGGCAGTGAGGGAATTAACACAGAGAACATTTCCAAGTATCCACACAAACTGTTTGATGCACAGAAGAAGCAATGTGATGGCGTTATCAGAAATCTTGAAGGCTGATTGCCATGACAAAAGCATCATGGCCAGAAATTTCATCAAGTCTTCTGGTTTTTCACTTCTGGACTGATCACTTCCATGCCCCTCTCCATCTTGTATGTCTGGACAGGCTTCACTCTGCTCCTCAGCAAGGCTTTCCCCCTCTTCAGTCACATACTCATCCTATGCAAATGTAAAACACACATTTAAATTCATATCCATGCAATAAATTACAATGCATGCAAATGCCCACATTCGACACCTCAAACGACCATACTCAGTGCATGACTATGTCCATGTCAGAGTGAATAGGCCATCATTAGCATGGCCATTTTAGTATGAGACCAGTCAAATGACCACAGTCAGTGCATGAATATGTCCATGGCAGAGTGAATAGGCACCGTTCGAACTACGGGGGTACTCGGGGGAGCCGAGATCCCCTGAAACAGACATGAGATCCCTTGAAAACATGATTTGGGAAATGTTGGGAGGGGTCTCTAAAATATTGGCAAAATGATGTTTATTGACATAGCAATCGTGTGTAACGGGAAGCATTTGCATATCCGAAGTGTTGTGTTCACATCAAAGATAAAATAAACCGATATGACAACGACTGCTGCTGCCAGGTTGGGGACACAAACTAGTAGAAAGGAAGTGTGCCAACAGTGCCAACACACTTCCTTTCTACTAGTTTGTGTCCCCAGAATTTTCCCATTGTTACCATTGGTAATGTTCCCATTGTTATCATTGTTGATGTGAGGTTGTTTTTTGAACATGCCAATGCGGACATGATTTCCCCTGATGAGTTATGACTTCAGACGTGATGCGTGTGTGGAGGTGTGGAGTCCGCGTGATATGTGCGTAAGATAGGCTTCTCATGTGTTTGGAGATCCGCACTCTGAGACAAGCGCAAGCACAAGCACCCCCCCCCCCCCCCCCCCCAGGGAAAAAAAGGGACCCCCCGAAAATATCAGCATAGTTTGAACACTGTGAATAGGCCATCGTTAACATGACCATTTGAGTATGAAAAGATTGTGAAACTATAGTTTAAAAAAATCATATGCATCTCAAACTGCTGTTAAAAGAAGCCTAATCTGTGGCCTCTGTGTTTATTTCAGGGGAATCTTGAAATTACTTATAATTGAATTGTTTAATTCAGTCAGTAAGCAGGAACTTCATACTTCTATATTCAAAAATATCCAAAATGGTTTATATCACAAACATGCGAGCATGTACCGTATAACAATAACCTCGCATGTGATTGGACCAGGACCAGGCGGTCATGGGCGTGGCTCATACAGTATAAACAGGTGTACCGTAGCTTACCAGGTACCGTAGTTTTCATGTGCTCCGGAACTTTCTCTTGGTTTCTGGGATTTTTGCTGCTTGGTGATCTTCAATGGCTGGACGGCGCCTCGCGTTCTACTCTCCGTCGACTCCTGTGTCTGGACGCGATGGACCTGTGTTGGGAAGTCCGCAGACCGATGAGAGAAAACTGCTGTCTGCTCTCAGTGGGTTGTCTCGTCAGATTGCAGAGCTGACTACGTTCGTAACCGACAGATTCAACTCTATGGATGACAGATTCAACACCGTGGAAGACAGATTGACTGCTTTGGAGGGACGTAACTTTGGGGAAAATGCAAACTCCAGGAAGAAAAGACGGGTGCAGAGTCCCATGATTGCGGTAAGAATTTGTCCGGTGTCTGCTAGCTAAGCTAAATAGCCTACCGGTAAAAGTAAGCATAGCAGCTAGCCCAAGCTAAAAGTAGCCAGTAGCTAGCTATGAGGGACAAGTGACTTAAAAATGTTGTTTTGTTCTTTTCGCAGGAAACAGTACGCCGTCTTCACAACTCGGAGACAAACACTAGGCGATACGAGCCGGCGCAAGGGTAAGATTTAAAGAATATGCTTTCATTCTATATGAGATACGTTAATAGATGCAGATCCTAGCCTGATCCTAACTGTAGCCATCTTGTTTTCACAGACTAACTTTGCCTCATAACGAAGCCGTGACAAGCTATTTAGTGCGGGCTTTGTCGACAAATCCAAATCTTCATGATGCTGACAAAGACAACATTGTGTGTAAGTAACAACTATTTCACTAAATATTATGGTAGCCTATACTGTCCTTTCTCTGCTGTCTACACTTCCCTTCTTCCTTTCCCTTATTAAGCTTAGCCTACTGCTACGTTGTTAATCGTACTCTCATTTGTTTTTCTAGCTGCCTGCAAGACGTATTACGAAACCTTACGCAGGAGCTAAAGGTACCAGCAGCCTGATCTTTCGTTGCAGGCGGAAACAATGAAGTAGCCGGCTCGTAGTCGCTCCAGAAGAAAGAGGGTAAGATTTTTCAGTTTTGGTCAATGTGACTTTTTTTTTCAGTGTTTTTCATGTGTTGTGTCCATACGCAGTGCATTGCTCAGTACTTATTCTCTTTATCGATCGTTTTTACAGCTGTTTGACGCGAGACGAGGTGTCCTTGCTATGGACGAGATGGATGTATGGCAGTGTGCTACCATAGACCTGATGTCGGATGAGGAAAATGGGGTGGTGGATGGGGTGTCTGGGTGGATCGTTAAGCCTCCGCCGTCCCATAACCCGGAGCGAACTATTGCCACTTTTCCACTACAAACGCGGCTGAGCCATGCCGTGCTGAGTTGGGCTGAGTCGAGCTGAGCGGGGCTGTTGGAGTTGCATTTCGACTACAACCGCGCTGAACTGTGCTGGCTGGAAGTGGGTGGACACATTGGGTGGAGTTAGCGAAAGTGGGTGGATGTCACGTGATGTCGTTAAGCGGCGCAAACAGTGACATCAGTGAGCTTTTAAGCGGTAGTCTCACAGCCCGGATAGTAAACAATAAACATGGAGGACATGGTGTTGTTAGTGTTGCTGGTCTTGGTGCTGTGGCTTGTTGTCACCGACAACGCCAACAGATACTGGCAAGAGCGTATAGATGAGACGAGGCGCATAAGGCTTCAGAAATTCTCATAATTCGTAATTCTCCTTCTTCCGGGTTTACAGATCTCAGCATGCTCGCGGGGCGTGTGAGGACACTCCTCCTCACCAATCAGTGCACAGGGGAGTGTCTGCTCACGCCCCCAGCCTCACTCAGCTCGGTTTGGCTCGCTTCAGCCCCACTCCAAAACCATGCGAGTTTTGGGGGCTAAGCAGGGCTGAAGCGAGCTGAGTCGTGCTGTTTTAAGGTAGTCGAAACGCGAGTCGTGTCGGGCTGAAGTGAGCTGAAGTGAGCTGAAAAAGGGTAGTGGAAAAGGGCCATATGTGCTACGCTGCAATCAAGGCTTGAGGCAGATCCAAAGTACAGGGCAACCCACCACAGACGACTGCATGTCGGTCCGATGCCGCCTGCTCCCCACAGCTCAGAGACCGCAAGCATGCACTTCATGGAGCTGTAGGACTAAAATACGGTGCTTATTTGCTTTTGTTTAGTTTTGTATGCTGCACATCTCTCTTGCACTAGAGAATGTATAGGCAACTACTGTTTGTCTTTGACTGAATGCTGCCATTTTGTTTATTTTTTAACGTCTTGTACTTACTCTGATTTTGAAAATAAAGCTCTTGTTTGATACAACGTTCCTTGCAAATTTTCCTTCCTCAATAAATGTGTGTCATTGATAGGATAACAATGACATGAATATACAGCATCATAGCTAATCATAACCACAACAGATATATATATATATATATATATATATATAGGTTGTGGTTATGATGACCCAGGGTAACCAATAGCCTAGGCCTAGTGGCATCTGCCAACCAATCACGAGTGATTTCTTTGGTTTAAAAGTAGTGTTTTCATCCAATACTGAGTGAGGAAATTCGAGGCAAGCCAGGCAATTCTCGGACCACGCGCGGTTTCGCTGCTATTCATATGCAAATAGGCTACCCCGCGAGTAGAGGGGGGCCGGAGGATTTTGCTATCTGGGGCAAGTGCTCCCAAGTGCTACCTGGTGGTCGTTTGGGTACATTGCAGCTCAGTTCAAAACAGATGCGGTACGTACCGCGTCTATACCGCGTGCTTGCCGCGTCAATGCGGGCACATTGGCCTGCCCCCGACGGGTACATGCACATAGAGAAAATTGAATTTCTGCCGTAGCTTGACTGAAATCGAAGTTCTAAATGCCATGGAAACACCTTAGCTCGGCTGAAATCGAACCGAACTGGATTTCTCGTAATCGAGCTATGCGACCTAGATTATGCTATTGTAGCCGAGCTACTTAGTACATGTAAACCCTATCAAGCTACGTAGTCAAGCTACTTACTTCAGCACTGCCCCTTCCGGGAGTGACGAGACCACAAGCGGGAAACACAACAGCCTCGGTCGGCATGACAACAGTAGTGAGATGAGAAATACACACACTGCAATTTAAACAAGGTCTAAGTAAAATTCATCAGCTTTGAATCATATAGTCTAGTATATGCTCATATAATGTGTTCTTCTTGTGAACACGGAACTGATAACTTTGTTTATAGTCTTGAATAGCTCTTCATGACGACAACCGGAAGTGTACCAACACGATGGGGTGAGTAGCGCCACCTGTGGCTCGGGTGCACAATGTACCTCACACAATAGCTTGATTTCCTTGTGTGCATGTAGGATTGGATTTCTCTGGCACCCCTGCTGGGACCCTTAGCTCGATTACCGCCAGTAGCTCGATTTGGATGTGCATGTAAATGCACTGAGTGTTCTGCACCATAGGCTCTTTCTTTTAGGCATTTATTCCTCACTACAAAACACACAGCATTTAAGAAGGGCATTGTGAATCACACACAGGTGTTCTCCAAGAATCCACATTCCATTCTCAAGTGGTGCTCGATCATTCCCTGCTTCTGCATTCTGTTTCCTATGGATATTGTCCAATGAACATTCATGGAAACTGGTGACTTGATATTGTTTAATCGTTTTGTGTGCTCTATTACACTTAACCAAACCTGGAGCAATCTGGTAGTTGAAAATGGATTTAAAGTGAAAATGGATTTAAAGTGGTAGGCATGTTGTGTAAATCAAATGGTGCTAAACCCCCCCCCCCCCCCCCCCCCCAAAATCCATTTTAATTCCATCTTGTCATGCAACAAAACAGGACAAACACCAAGGGGGTGAATACTTTTGCAAGACACTGTACAGTATGCTTTTTGTGTTTGTAATAAGAAATAATTGTTTCCTGGAAGATGACAAGATACAACAGTCCTGTTTTAGCAGTAAGTGGTACAGTACAGAGGAAAGAGAGGGACAGTCGGAGAAAAAAATGCAAAGAGCAACACATCTCAATCTGTGACAGAGGGATATCATGTACAGGGTGCAGTGCCAGGCCCTTCCCATTTGTCCAGCTCTGCAAAAACATTTAACATAACAAAAACAGTTTAGATCAAAGCTCCAGCATGCCATTCTTTGTTGGTCTCATGCAAAAATGTCAGACATTTAAATTAAAACTCTTTTCTACCCTATACAATCTCTGGCAGATTTTTTTTAACCAGATTAATGAGCTGACTGAATTTATAGCACTGCATATTTTGAACTGAGATTTACACTTCTGTTTCTTCACATCCAGCCAAGCTATAATTTCAATACAAGCTAGCTATTATTAGTTTTAGCTTTCATTTAGAAAAAAACATTCTGTCACAAGAATATGGTAAATCATGTACAGTATTTATTTTTGGAGAATGTCAATCGTGGTGACAGTGGGACTTGAACTAATACAGAATGAGCTCAATCTGCAGATGTTATCAATTACTCCACACAGTAAGAGTGCCATCATGGCTCACTTTACCGCTGAACAAAGATGATGAGTAAGCTCAGTATTCAAAATACAAAGGCATTTTAATAGTCTGAATCCAAGGCCTCAAAATAGAACCTCTATTCAAGAGGTTGGAGAGGTTCTGGTTTCCGGTTCTCCAAAGAAACACACAGTTCAGGCACCAGTACATTGCAAAGAGCTGTTTAATGTGTTTGACAGATGAATGTCAGTTTACTTTGTCTCACCTTGAATATATTCCTGCCTTGTGCCCAATTTTTTCTTTGTAAGTTCCAGCTCCACCTTAAACCTGACCAGAATAAAATGATTAGTGAAGATGAATGAATGAATGAATGAATGAATCATGATAATTTATCTGTGAAGAAACTCAGTCGTCCAGGTACATAGTAATCTGTGGTTGGTAGAAGAGAGCAACTGGACTTGCTTGACGATTCTTGAAAACGTTTCGCCTCTCCTCCGAAAGGCATCCTCAGTTCTGTCTGACTACTAGGGAGTATCCAGTATTTATCCTCTCATGGATCATCATAGAATCCGAATCAGAATGCTGATGGCTGCATTGTAGGCGGCTGATAAGATGTCATAGACACCCACCTCTGTTCAATGATGGTCGTTCCAGGTTGACAAAAATGAACGATCCTCTCTGGCTAAGATGTCTGCCAGTTTTCTGGAAGTCCTCTCATACTCCCGCACCAGTCGAAGGGATCTCATCCCAAAGTGCATAGAAACATATCTGTGAAGAAACTCAGTTGTCCAGGTACATAGTAATCTGTGGTTGGTTGAAGAGAGCAACTGGCATCCTCAGTAGTCAGACAGAACTGAGGATGCCTTTCGGAGGAGAGGCGAAACGTTTTCAAGAATCGTCAAGCAAGTCCAGTTGCTCTCTTCAACCAACCACAGATTACTATGTACCTGGACGACTGAGTTTCTTCACAGATATGTTTCTACGCACTTTGGGATGAGATCCCTTCGACTGGTGCGGGAGTATGAGAGGACTTCCAGAAAACTGGCAGACATCTTAGCCAGAGAGGATCGTTCATTTTTGTCAACCTGGAACGACCATCATTGAACAGAGGTGGGTGTCTATGACATCTTATCAGCCACCTACAATCCAGCCATCAGCATTCTGATTCGGATTCTATGATGATCCATGAGAGGATAAATACTGGATACTCCCTAGTAGTCAGACAGAACTGAGGATGCCTTTCGGAGGAGAGGCTAAACGTTTTCAAGAATCGTCAAGCAAGTCCAGTTGCTCTCTTCAACCAACCACAGATAATCATGATAATTATAATTTTTAATAACTATTCCTTGAATATGAAGGTCAATACACTTCTCCCTCATTTGGTTTGTGTGTTCTCTTATCTTTCCCATGTTGATGCATGACTAAGGGAATTTTGCCTGCAGGCCTGAAATACAGAAATGGATGAATATTAACAAAAGAAATGAAGTTAAGTAGACAAAAGATTAAGTATCTTGGGTTCAATTTTATTGCATGTCTGCAATAAAATACAAATCAGAGTAAATTCAGAAATAACTGCTTTTTCTTTTTTTATGTGTTTTCCATACCATCTTAACTTTTTCTGATTTAGGTTGGGGTTTGAAGATATTTTAGTGATAACTATCAGGAAGTAAAGACAGTATCATCTTTCTCTTTTCTTCTTCCAGCTGCTTCCATTAGGGGTCACCACAGCAGATCTATTACATATATTTGATTTTGCATAGGTTTTACACTGGATGCCCTTCCTGACACCGGGCTTGGGACCAGCATTAAGTATACACTGGCTTGTGCAACCCCAGTGGCTAAGTATTTTACCTAATCTGCATATCTTTGAACTGTGGGGGAAACCAACGCAGACACAGGGAGAACATGCAAACCACACAGAAAGGCCCCCGTTGGCAATGAGATTCGAACCTTCTTGCTGTGAGGCAACAGTGCTAACCACTGCACCACCGTGCCACCAAGTAAAGACAGTTTAGGGTTCTTTTAAAAATCTATTACAGCATTTTTAAATGGCTCCAGGGTTTCTGCTAAATGGAACAGAAACTACATGCAACTACTACGTGCAACCGCTTTTGCATTTGACAGCCACCTATACTACAGACTGCCCTGTCCACCATCCAAAACCCTGTTCCTTTGGTTTTGTACACTACCATCTCATATTTCTGTTCCATTATGCATTCAGGTTGCCTGTTGAATGTCTGTGCGACTCATAGAGATGTCCCGATCCAGGTTTTTGCACTTCCGATCCGATACCGATATTTTTTTTCACTTCCGATCCGATACCGATACTGGCCGATACGATACCGGCCTATCCGAGCATGTATTAAAGTTCAAAGTTATTTACCTTCCTTACCTAGTTGTCAGACTCATGTTGAAAAGGGTTTTAGTACTCTTGAGAACAGCTAGCCAGCTGAATTAGGTGAGTTTGAATAATACACAATGGTTGATAACAAGAAACTGACCTGTTTATTCAGGGATAAACACAAAATAGACAGCATTATAAATAAAAAAACAGAAATGGCATCAGTGGTCAGTAAAAAGTGCAAATAAGACTGTAAACTGTATCAAAAAAGCAAAGCACATAAACAACCTTATCTGTATCTATAATATAGTCTATTAACTCAGCATCAGTACTCTTCTCTTGAACAAGTGTAAACCAAGGCTTTAAAAATCAGTGCAAATAATACTGTAAACTATTTAAAAACAAAAATGCCTTCTACTCCCCAATCTCCTCCACACTTTGTTGCTCCATTTTCATCTACACACTCCCTTCAACTGTTTGCCCTGACTGCAGTCCGAGCATGCTGGGGAAATTCTTTTTTACAAAGACAAGCATTTCAAGATGCTCAGGTGTCAGCCTGCTCCTGTGTTCATCAATGATGAGTGAGACTGTGCTAAAAAGCCTCTCACTCTCAACGCTGGTGCAAGGAGCACTGAGGAACTTGGCTGCTGTTGCTGCCAGGGTGGGTAGTCGAGCCTGATTGTCTCTCCAGTAGTGAAAAGGATTGCTCTTGCACCCAAGTGGAGGCTCACTGAGGTAGCTCTCCAACTGAAACAGTGCCCCTGGGGTGATCTGCTGCTCCTCAGACGGACCTGCTGTGCAGCTCTCCTCCAGTATCTCGTCAAAGAAGCTGCCCAGGCTGCTGGTTGAGCTTCCAGCCTCCATTCCTGTTGTTTGTCTTGCTGTCTCAGCCTCAGCCACACCTTCTCCAGAGGGCATGGTTTTCAGTTCTTGGTCCATTTTCATCACCTCTACCTTTCGTGCTTCCTTTGCCTGATCCAGGTTGGTAGCATTGGTGAAGAACCTTAACATTTGGATAAAATGTAATAAAGATGTATCTATTATTTTATATTGTTTCAGCCAGTCTCCACATATTACTGTTCAATGACAACAAGTCTCATCTCATCTCATTATCTCTAGCCGCTTTATCCTTCTACAGAGTCGCAGGCAAGCTGGAGCCTATCCCAGCTGACTACGGGCGAAAGGCGGGGTACACCCTGGACAAGTCGCCAGGTCATCACAGGGCTATGACAACAAGTAACACACAAAATAGATCACAAATGATCAACAGTGACCTTAATTTCCTCACCCATCAGATAACTGAAGAAAATTAAGAATAATAACAATAATAATAAATAATGATAAATATAATAATACATTATATCTATTATATATCTTATATCTAAAAAACAAAAGGCTACTGAAATACTGACAAAGAAATAAATGCCAGCTGTAGAGTAAAATATTTTTAATATTGTACTAAAGCTTATAGCATGCTCAAATAATTATAAAACACTTACTTGTCTTTATAGCGTGGATCTAGCATTGTTCCCACGGCATAGAGGGGTTCCTTTTCCACAAGGTAAAAACGTGTGTGAACCGCATCAAGTAATGTGGCCTTCATGGTTTGAATACCTCGGTGTTCTTCGCTCTCATTCTCCAGAAAGCGTGTCAGCACGCGGACAGATGGGATAACATCGGCTGCTGTGGCGGAAGCTGCACTGACCTCGGCTGTCAGCTCTTCGAAGGGTTTAAGGACTGTCGCCGTTTCCTCTAGCAGCGACCATTGGTTTCCATTTAACGTGGCTGGCAGATTGCTGTTACTATCCGATGCATAGGACTGCAGTGCCCGCTTACAATGCACCAGGCTGTCGATCATCATTTTCGTACTGCTCCATCTGGTCTTTACGTCCTGTTGTAAACGCTTCGGTTCAATATTCAACTCGTCCTCAACATCTTCGAGTTCAGCGCAGGCCTTGGGGGAGTGTTTGAAGTGGGTCACTATTGCCGCTTTTCCACTACAAACGCGGCTGAGCCGAGCCGAGCCGTGCCGTGCCGAGTCGAGCTGAGTCGGGCTGAGCGGGGCTGTTGGAGTTGCATTTCGACTACAACCGCGCTGAACCGTGCTGGCTGGAAGTGGGTGGACACATTGGGTGGAGTTAGCGAAAGTGGGTGGACGTCATGTGATGTCGTTAAGCAGCGCAAACAGTGACATCAGTGACAGTGGCGGAACAAGTCAGAGCCGGGCCGGGGCAAATGACCGGGCACTTTATTAAAGCTTATCATAACATCATTTTAGGCTACAAAATGTCCGCAACTGCGGTGTTTACCAATTTCAACACTACCGGGTGCAACTATGTTATTTAGTACATCAAGTCCTTCAAACGAACATGTAACTCAGAAACAAAAAACATTAGGATACTGTACATGGCTCATAATAAAACATCAATAGCCTATACTGTGCACATTATTTGAAGGGCATACGAATGAGCGCTCAGAGGTTGCAGCAGTGACAGGAAGAGTCAGAAATAAAAGGAGGGCGGTGCAAACCTCACTGAATGCACTGTGTTTACCAATTTCAACACTACGGGGTGCAACTATGTTATTTTGTACATTAAGTCCTTCAAACGAGCATGTAACTCAGAAACAAAAAAACATTCGGCGACATACTGTACATGGCTCATAATAAAACATCAATAGCCTACTGCGCGCATTATTTGAAGGGCATACGACGAGCCTTGCGCTCCGCGAACTCGTCCACGATGCTCTGTATGTCACTGATTCAGTGATCTTTTAAGCAGTAGTCTCACGACCCGAATAGTAAACAATAAACATGGAGGACATGGAGTCGTTAGTGTTGCTGGTCTTGGTGCTGTGGCTTGACAACGCCAACAGATACTGGCAAGAGCGTATAGATGAGGCGAGGCGCATAAGGCTTCAGAAATTCTCGTAATTCGTAATTCTTCTTCTTCCGGGTTTGCGGTGTTTACAGATCCCAGCGCGCTCGCGGGGCGTGTGTGGGCATGTGAGGACACTCCTCCTCACCAATCAGTGCACAGGGGAGTGTCTGCTCACGCCCCCAGCCTCAGTCAGCACGGTTTGGCTCGCTTCAGCCCCACTCCAAAACGGTGCGAGTTTTAGGGGCTAAGCAGGGCTGAAACGAGCTGAGTCGTGCTGGTTTTTGGTAGTCGAAACGCGAGCCGTGTCGGGCTGAAGTGAGCTGAAAAAGGGTAGTGGAAAAGGGCCATAAGAGCATTTGTACTCTCTACTTGTTTGGCAATGTTATCTCGAACATCTTTGTGAATCTGGGGGATAGTCTTCTCAAGGATGTAATGACGGCTGGGCATGTTGTACCGTGGTTCCAGGTGTTGGATGGTGCGTCTAAATCCCACTTTACTCACGAGCGATAATGGCTCGTCATCCAGAATGATTTCCTCGGCAATGACCCTTGTTATCCCTTGGGCTTTGGCACTGTTCAGTGCCAGTTTGTCACGCTGAGCAAAAGTTTCTGCTAGTGTTAGTTGTGTAGGACCTTTCTTTTTGTCTGCAGTTTTTTTTAAGATACTCTTCGTGTTCTTTATGGTGGTATTTTGCTAAATGCTTTATTAAGTTGGTTGTATTAAAACTTCTTACAGCTTTACCACCACGCCTGACTTTATTGTGGCATATGTTGCACTCCACCTCTTCGTCTTTGTCGTCCTTTAGGGTAAAATGATCCCACACAGCTGACATCTTTACCGTTAAACTACTGCTAAATTTACATCGCCGTGATAATGTAGAAGATGCCACTGAGGTAAATTGTAAGACGCTAATGCTGGTGCTGAAGGTGTGCTGGAAAATGCGGCCCGGATTTCGGGGAAACCAGAGCAAAAAACTGGAATGGATTATCTAAATCGGTGCGCTGGAAAACCCGGAGCGGACTATTTTTTAAAAAAATGGATCGGGAGTCTGGATCGGAATTTTTCCGCGCCTGCCGATCCGATCCCGATGCGCATTTTTTGCTGATATCGGCGGCCGATCCGACCCTAATATCGGATCGGGACAATCCACATGCTATACAGAGTGTTGAATGAAAAATAATTAAACTGCATTTGAGGCAAATGTTTAGTCCTATAGAACAGGGGTTCTCAACCTTTTGCAACCTGGGCCCCACCAAAGCTGGTTCATTGCAGTTGGGGGCCCCTCTTCTCGCCCCGCCCCCACCCCCAAACACACTCACCCGCAGTGACGCCACCCGACCTACAGCACCTTATATCGACCGATAGATAGATAGATAGATAGATAGATAGATAGATAGATAGATAGATAGATAGATAGATAGATAGATAGATAGCCAGCCAGCCAGCCCTGGGCTAGATTATTATTAGTAGCAGCAGTAGTAGCATTATCCATAGTAGACTAGCAGTAAGAAAACAACAAATTATTTGGGTAGAGCTGAAATGGGGAAAGCAAAAATACAGTGTGGGGTAGTAGTCTTTAAAAAGACTGTTTGGGTTTTGCGCTGTATCGATGGATTGATGATAGTAGACTAGGGAGAGTCGGCACGAGTTAACTCGGCAAGAAACCAGACTAGTGTGTGTGTGGCAAGCACTCACACGGTGGCCACGGTATGCAGACTCACTCACGTGACGTTGCGTCATGTTTGCGTCACGGGCTTAAAATAACCTACACGCAAGATTTTATGATAGATTGATGATAGATTTTATAATAGTATTGATTTGTATGTAATAGTCCAATGTCCTGCATTTTGACATGGGTAAATGTGTTGCATCTGCTTAGCTACTATAGCCTGTTAGCCCCAGATTTTTTTTTTCCTCCATACATGAAGCCTACTCGCGACCCCCCTGGAGTACCTCCGCGCCCCCCCGGTTGAGAACCACTGCATAGAACATAATAAATGTTTGAATATACTGTACAAACAATGCCATTTTCAAAAGACGACAAACACGTTTGCATCATATGCATGCCATGTTTATCTACTTTTTCTGCCACGTAATACTCAGTGTTGTGGAGCCATAGTGAAAACCCTAGAAGCACTTTTTACCATCTGCTGCTTCTTCCAATCATAATGTTATTGCGTGTGAGAGTAAGGAGGCCAGATTGAACTGATGGCTCCATGAACAGTTTGAGGCTTTCAAACTGAGCTCATGTGACTTCTGACAGCAAACGTTTACATCCTCACTAACAAACCTGCTACAGTAATGTTTAAGTAAGGATTTGCAGAAGACCTGTCAATGACCGATTGTACCACTTGTAAGACAGACTACTGTGATATGCCCAGGTGGCAGTGTGCGCCAGGATGGAATGGCAGTAAATGGCTTATAGTCAGTCACACATCACTGGACTCAACAACTTAGCTTATTTAAATTCAAAGAGTAATACATGTTACATGTTATGGTACTGTTTGTCTCTCCTCCTTTTTACATTTTCAGACAGACCTCATTTCTAGAAAGTGATCAACAAAAATAATTATAGGACAACCAGTGTTGGGCACTTTACTTTCAAAAAGTAATTAGTTATAGTTACTAGTTACTTTTCCCAAAAAGTAACCGAGTTAGTAACGGAGTTACTTTGTCATAAAAGTAACTAATTACCAGGGAAAGTAAATATTCCGTTACATTTTGTTCCCCCTCAAAAAAAATCTAATTCAATTAGTGTAATCATAATAAAAGTGAATGTTAAATGTGTTTAATAACTGAAATGGACACTTAACAGAACCAATTAGTAATGTTATCTACACTATATTAATATTTTTGTGGGACAATGTGAGATAAGACATCTATCAAATTTAATATATTTTTGTAGTTATTAAAATTATGTTACTAATTACTGGCCACTGACGAGGACAAACGCTTTGTTCCTCGCCATAATGTGCATTGCACGTAGACATTTTTGCCTTTTATTTCAAGTAATGAAAAGTAATGGCTGTATTTCCAATGTGAAAGCGCAGTGCTGGGCTGACCGCTCGCCATCGCTGTGTCTTCTGATTGAAAGAGTGCGCAGTAGTGCAGTAGGCGTGGCCTACCTACGTATGTTGTCCAAATCTACTCTGATTGGCTTACTGTGCCGTTGTCTTGTGTCTCCCCGCCCCACACGAAAGCAGAGTAAAGAAAGGCTGAACGAGCAGCGTGCCAGATGAGAACAGCTTTAATAAAGTAACACAGTATTTTATTGTAAGTAACGGGAACGGCGTTATAACGATGTAAAAGTAATTAGTTAGATTACTCGTTACTAAAAAAAAAGTAACGCCGTTAGTAACGCCGTTTATTTCTAACGCCGTTATTCCCATCACTGAGGACAACTGGTGGCAGTTACACATTTGCATCGAAACTCTTGTTTTGGAAGTGGCAATACATAGTTTTCACTGACGTCACGGCATTCCGGGGAAAGCCCCCCAGCCGCCATCTTGTGGGTCAAACAAAATGGACCATCGCCATTACCGGCTACATTATCTCGGATGAATTTATGAAGTTATATAGTCAGTTTTCTAAAATAAAGATCAATGTCGGCAAAATCAAGCAAACAGAAGTATATAGATACATTAGACGACATCTCACGACAACGGTATGCAGCCAAACTGGCCTTGATTGGGGGAATTGACCCCTACGAAGTGGACAAAGATGCATTTTCAAGTGACTATGCAGGGCTGCCATCCATATCGTACCCTGATATTGTGAACTATTTCGTGAATAGTAAAAGTGCCTACACACTTGACGACCTCAAAGCATACAAGTCGCTGGAGTCATACAATTATTTTGTCTGTGGCTGGGTCCGTGAAGTCCACCATATAAAAACAAGTGACAGTCGTGTCCTAATTACAGCCAAGGTATGTAAACATTGGAATTTTAGAGCTCTCAACACTGCATATAAATATATGTGTGTGTATAATATCGAGTTGATTTAAGACAAATTTTACATCCATTAGAGGTATTACAGTACCATGTCAGTGTACAATGTAAATGTACACTCAGCGGTTCCAGTTAGGTATTCTCCAGAGATTGTTTACACAATGTTTTGGTTTCCAAAAACAAACTTAAACACAATTGATTGTTTATTTAAACAACTTACCACTTATAAAATGATCGGAGCAGACTTTGCTGTGTTTGGAAGGCTGATAATCCTTGCAGTTGATTCTCGCAAGCCATAGATTTCTCCTTTGTATGTTGAGTTTCTTTGTTTGTTCGCCTTCATGCTCCCGTACAGTGGGAATTCCATAAAAGCTCTGCTTGACGTCATCATCTGACCTATTACGACAGTGTGAATACAACAGGTGTGCACCATTGCTAGCTTTAAATAGCCTGCTTGGGTTCTTTTGAAGACTTTGTACTCACGCGTTACAATGTGTGCTCAGTGACCCGTACGGTAAGCTTGCCCCACAAGATGGCCGCCACTAGGGAATCCCCGACTCTGTGACGTCATGTGCAAACTATGTATAGTCTTAAAGTCAAGTTTATTTGTATAGCGCTTTTAACAAAAAACATTGTTGCAAAGCAGCTTTACAGAATTTGAATGACTTAAAATATGAGCAAATTTTTTCCCTAATCTATCCCCAATGAGCACGCCTGTGGCGACGGTGGCAAGGAAAAACTCCCTCAGACGACATGAGGAAGAAACCTCGAGAGGAACCAGACTCAAAAGGGAACCCATCCCCATCCGGGCAATAACAGACAACATGACTATAACATTAACAGTCCTAACATAAAGTCTGTTATAAACCCTCCACTGACGGAAACCCGAGCACAAAACCGTTCACGACAACCGTAGTCCCAAAGTCAGCAAGTCAACTGCAGTCCCCAGCCACAAAGCACCACTGCAAGAGTCCAGAGCATCCTCCAGGCGTGACCCCCAACTGTCCACATGGGGCCGCCCTCCACAGGAGTGATGCGATGAGACTCCAACCAGACACAGGGCACCAGGATGGATTAGGCAGGTCCGAGGAGCAGAAGAGTGAGGTGGCCTTTTGATTTCACAAAATCGATGAAATTTAGTTCCCTCTGAAACTTGGTCATTGTGATATATGTTTACTTCTGCAATATATCACAAAATATCAGGCCATTCTGTGGCTGGGAAGTTATTTAATTTGAGAGGATTCCTAGCAAATAATGTGCACGTGCAAGTTTACCTTGACCGTGCACTGACCGTTACATCAATCTGTCACTAAACAAACAGCTGATCACACCAAGGTGCTCATTGACTGCCGATATTTATTAATTTGGTCCTGCTTCCTTTCCTTTGCAACATAATGTCTTTTCTTCTTGCTTTCTGTTACTGTAGTCAATCTTTCATGTTTCATTCGCACACTCACGTCCTCCATTTTTCTCTCCTGTTTCAAATTTGTATCCCACAATGCCTTGTGTGAATGGAGAAAGTCCACTACATGATGCATGACATAGTATCTTGAATTGGGTCATGGAGAAGCAGGAAAAATAGTGGAGAATTTAGGGCCATGTGGCTCTAAATTCATTAATTGTACTGTTTAAAAAAAAGTAATAAAATTGGAAGTCTGATTCGAATTTAGTATCTTTCAGTCCACTAAACAAAAATAACTGCGTGTCAGGGAAAATTATTTTTATGACCTACACTTGAAAAATCTGAAAAGCAGTCTACCTTTAATGAGTCATATCTCATGTTAATTTAAATCATTGTAGTGTATTGGACCAAATACAGGAGAAACTATGAGGCCAATACCATAATGTTTTTGTGTCCATTCAGTCTGCATTAAGGACCAAATATAATGTTCTTCTAAAGGAACCTTGTCTTAAACATCAAGGGAAAAGGTGTAGGTTTGATTGACACTCATAAGTGACCACTGGACTATGTTTTAGGGTATAGACCCAAAAACCATCATAAAATATTTTGAGCTCTAGTAAAATTTCTGATCCAATAAATATTTTGTAAATTATTTTTTGTTTGAAACAATAGTTACTGTTACCCTGTGCTAGTTGGCAATGCGATCTAGCTGCTAGCTGGCTATGCCAGATTTTAGATTTTAGATCTTACATCATTATATTCCAAAAAAAAAGTCCAACTAGCATCCACACAATGGGATAGATGGAAGCACAGGTAAGGGCTACCTGCATGGCGTTACTCCCTGACGCACCTCCGACGGTGCCAATGGGGTAACTGCAGGGTCATCAGCCGGGAGCCACCCTTCATTGATGTTTCTCTCCATTATTCCCGGAACATCTCACGGTGGTGGAGCAACGACAGGGACATCTCCCTGCCGCCCCCTGCAGCTACCCCTAGGACCCCTCTTTCCCCCACGACATGTCCTTCCTTCTCAGCCACAGCCAGAAACTGGCTCTTTCTGCCTCTTCTGCCAGGTCCCTGGATGCCCTCTTCAGCTTTGTTCCGGTCACTCCAATCTTCCTGAGGAGGCGCTGGATGGATGTTCCAATGAACCCCCTGCAGCCAACCTCCACAGGGTAGGTAGTGGTCGACCATCCAGCTTCTCGGCACTCGGCTACCAGCTCGGTGTATTTGTCCCTCTTCCTTTCAAAAGAAGCCTCCATTCCTCCTTCCCAAGGGACGGTTAGCTCTGCCAGGATTGCTGTCTTGACTGCAGGGGACCACGGGATGACGTCTGGTCTCAGAGAGGTGGTGGTTATCTCTGGTGGGAACTTGAGCTGCCGATCAAGGTCCACCCTTAAGTTCCAGTCGCATCCAGATGTTAACAGTGGTGATCTCTCCCTCTGGCTGATGTTCTGAGCTCCAGCCCCTTGTCCAACAAAGTGGATCAGCGTCTGTGTCTTGGAAGGAGGGTCTTTGGCTGCTTCCATCCTCCGCACCTCAAGGACTTCCGCGAGCTTCCGCAGGACCAGATCGTGCCACCACCTGTACTTACCCTGAGCCAGGGCTGTCTTGCAACTGGACAGGATATGTTGTAAACTTGGGTTTGGGGCGTTGCAGAGCTGGCAGCTTTCCTCTGAGCCGTACCACTGAGTCAGATTGCTTGGGCTGGGGAGGGTGTCATAGGTGGCCCGAATGAGGAAACTAAGCCTTGCTTGAGGCATCTTCCACATGTCGGACCACTTGATGGTCCTATTGACGACTCCTTCCCAGGTTGTCCATCATCCTTGCTGTGGTTGGCTGAGTGCCTTGATCTTATATTGCTCTTCCTCGTGCCTGACCACCTCTTCAATCACCAGCTCTTTCCTCTCCTTTCTTGTAGCCTTGGACCAAAACTTGGCTGTTCCCCACCCCAAGCCAGCTCTCCCTGACTGTGTCCTGCCCACAACTTTGTTGTGCATGAGCCTGCTAATGGCCTGGTCGACAGCCTCCTCTGCCTTCCATTTGCATCCTGTTCGGACCGGTGCCTTGGTGTTTCTTACTGTAAAGGACCACACTAGTCCTTGTAAGTGTTTTGTTATTCTCTTGAGTAAAATTTACATAAATGTGTTTTCATTTGTATTTTATGTTATTTACGAATATAAGATTTAATCAAATTTCTGTTTGTGCTTTAGAATGGTTGGGCTATGAGGTTGAGTGAGTATTGTATGTGTGTGGATTTGTATGGACTTGGGGTGCTGTTTGTCCTTTAAGTGACACCGTAGCTCCACAAGAGGGAGATCTGTAAAGGTAGCAACCAGGTGTGATCAATTAAGAAGCTGCTTTGTTTGAGCTTGAGCTAGGAAGGCTTGATGTCCATGCTTCACCACTCAAGCTTCACTGCAAAAGAAAAGGATATTTTGACGCCTGTTTTATAACAGAAGAGAAATGATTATATGTTGCATCCTTGGTGAGCGCAGTGAGGTATGTTTTGTTTGAAGTTTTTGTAACTTTGTATCAAGTGTTGGAACCAAATGTGAATGCCTTTGTTTTAATATTGATGTCTCAATTAAGAAATGTTGTACCTGTGAGAACGGTATGGTGATTTGTTGTTTGTTTGCTGTTTTGTATACCATGATATAGTTTTCACGGTGCTATGGGTGATGTTGGACTGACTTTGCTGCAAGTAAAATAAAATACACCTTGAGCATCAGTCGAGACTCTTTGGGATCCAAGGGTTGCTACAGTGAAAACTCAGCGCTACATCTGGGTCGTCTGCTGGGTCGTTCCTGCCGGTTTCGTTGCGGAAGACAAGGCCTCCTGTGTTACCATCTTAAACAGAGACTGCAGATGTGGTGAGAGAATTTTATGAAGAGACAATTCCAGATGAACTGAACCTTCTTGGCACAGTCCTTCATCCATGGGTACAGTGACTTTGGTTATGAATGAAGTTTTGAGTTAAATGTTTGAGAAGACATGGCTATTTAAAACGCTTAAAATGGAAAAGTGAATGTTTAATGGTTTTATTTGAATGTTTTAAATTTTTATTTGAGTGTTTCAAATTACATGGTAAAGAGAAGCCTTGTTTACATTCTGAGGTTAACACAAGCCAGCTCAGGCCCATATTGAATGCAGTTTAAGTAGTAGCCTAATGATTTGTGTTGGGACTATTGTTTTTTTTTTCCTTTAATGCTTAAAAGGGATTGGTGTAATAGAACACAATAAGTCCATTTCAGTTTTATCACATAAAAAGATAACTGCAATCACACAGTTTTAAGTTCAGAATGTCAGTGACTGAAGAAAAGGGTAAATCCACTGGTGAGAGAGATCTCTCTGAAGAACCTCCAGCAGGAGAAGAAAATTCAGCTCGCACACAAGAAGTAGTCTCTGGTACTCGTGAAAGGCAACTCACTGACGGAGGCAAACAGATGCGTGAAGATCAAGCTAAAAAGCATGTAAGGGCATTCTTAAAATCTTATGAATCCTGGAAAGGGATAGCAAAAGAATGTAGGAAAAGCCTAAAGCAATTCTGTTCAAAGGAGGATCTTGATAAAATAAATGAGTACATTCAAAGTGGATATGATCGTGTACATCAGAATTATGAGCCACTGCAGCGCAATTCAACTAACACTCAAGACATTGTGCGGAAAATGGATGCTTGTAATACACTGACCACAGAAATATGTGATATAGTGAGTAAACGAATGGAAATGGGCGTTGCCCATGATACCTTTAAAGCAGAGGTTGAAAAGCAAAGAGTGAGAGTGATTTTAAACAGAGATGAATACAAATCCATCTTTGGTGGAACAAACGCTGAAAGTGTCATCTCAGAAGGGACTGAAGGATTGGATGACATGTCTGTAGCCAATTCTAAGGCTTCCAGTAAGCGAGCAGATGCAGAAGCAGATCTTGCAGCTAAATTGGAGCAAGCAAAGTCTATGCAGGAGATACAAGCTCAACAGAGTAAACTCATTAAGTTGGAAAGTGATTGGAAACTTCATGAGTCACAGGTGATGGTACAAATGAGGCAAAAGCAAGCTGAAGTTGAGTTGAAACTAGAGGAGGAGAAATCAAGGCTGAAAATTATGCAAGCAGATATGGATGTCAAGATGGCTGCAGCTCGGGCTCGGATATATGACAAATTTGAAGGTGGAGTGGAAAATGAAGTGAGGGAGTGCCATGAATTAGGCCCTGCTAAAACCACTACACTTATGAATTCAAATCGACACCTGAGTGTAGGAGCCACAGTGTTGCACACACCATCTTATAGTTTAACAACCACATTGGCTGACGCAATTGCAAGTTCATTAAGTTTAAATCGCCTTCCTGTTCCTGAACCAGCTGTTTTCTCTGGTGATCCTCTGAAGTTTGTTGACTTTAAAATGTCTTTCCTAACCTTAATTGGTAGAAAACCTATTCCTGCCAGTGAAAAGATTCTCTACTTAAAAGGCTACCTGACAGGAGATGCACGTAAAGCAGTAGAAGGGTTCTTCTACCGGAGTTCTGAAGATGCATATGAGGGTGCCTGGGCAGTTTTAGAGGAACGCTATGGAAATCCATTTGTTGTACAGAAAGCATTCAGAGACAAACTTATGAAATGGCCTAAGATTAATTCAAATGATTCTTCTGCGTTAAGAGAGTTTGCAGATTTCTTAAAAAGTTGTGTAGAAGCAATGCCCCATGTTAAAGGACTGGCCATTCTGAATGACTGTGAGGAAAATCATAAACTTCTGAAAAAACTGCCAGATTGGATTGTGCGCAAATGGAGCAGAATTACTGTAGAAGAGCTTGATACATCAGGGGAATATCCAGCTTTCAATCATTTCACAGAGTTTGTGTTAAAAGAGGCACGAATAGCCTGTAATCCCATAGCCTCTCCCTTCTTTCTGAATTCTAGAACCCCAGAAGAGAAGCCATCTAAAAGAGCAAAGGCTCTTAGCACAAGTGCTCAATCAAAAGATTACACAAAGGTCTCAGAACGTGTATCATTTTCAAGACTCAGGTTGCCTTGCTTCATCTGCAAAGAAGAATCACATGGCGTAGCCAAGTGTCCAGACTTTGCTGCAAAGTCCATGGCAGATAAACAGACATTTGTACATCAGAATCATCTTTGCTTTGGATGTTTGCGTAAAGGTCATATCATAAAAGACTGTAGGACAAGACATATCTGTGGGGTGTGTGGCCGTCGCCATCCAACCTGTTTGCATGATGAGAGAAGGAGAAAACCTGGAGAAACTACGGTGAAAGATTCTACTTTAACAGAGGGGCAAGTAACTCAGGATATCCATAAAGTTAACTCCCATGCCGTCATTAGAGAGGCATCTGCTACTTCAAGTATTGTTCCTGTTTACCTGTCATCTGTGAATGAACCTAAAAAAGAAATTCTCACATATGCTCTTCTTGATACACAGAGTGATTCAACCTTTTGTCCTGGAAGATCTTGTCAGAGAGCTGAATGTAGTCACTCAACCGTTGCAATTGAAACTCAGCACAATGACCACTGTAAATACAGTTATCCCCAGTCAAAGTGTGGTTGGCCTGCAAGTTAGAAGCTTCCACAATGACAATTATATTCTGTTACAGCGAGCATATACACGTGACTTTATTCCTGTTGACAAATCTTGTATACCAACTAAATTTACAGCATTGCAATGGTCTCATCTTAAACATCTGGCACACGAGTTGCCATCACTTCAAGACTGTGATGTGGGCCTGTTGATAGGCTATGATTGTCCTTTGGCTCTGGCGCCTTTAGAGGTCATTATTGGGCATGAAAATGAGCCATTCGCGCAGAAGACTGAGCTGGGGTGGAGCATCATAGGTGCAGCAAATCCATATCTGGACAGACAAGGAAGCCAGAGGTTCGTGTACAGAGTTCTAGTGAGGGAGATTGTTGTGCCATCTCCTGCAGATATTCTGAGAGTTCTGGAGTTGGACTTCAGTGACAGAAATTCTGAAAGCAAACTTGTTTCACAAGCTGATGTGCACTTCATTCAGCACCTTAGTAAAACAATACGACAGAGACCAGATGGTCATTTAGAGATGCCTCTTCCGTTCAAAGGCCAAAGCCCTCCTCTACTGCCAAATAATAAAAAACTGGCCATAATTCGTCTTCAGCATTTGAAAAGGAAATTAAGAGCCAATCAGCAATTCCATGATCATTACAAAGTCTTTATGGAGGAAGTGATTAGCAATGGCGATGCAGAGCCGGTTCCAGAGGCAGTAGTTGAAGAGGTCTGTTGGTTTATACCTCATCATGGGGTATACCATCCTAAGAAACCTGGCAAGCTAAGGGTGGTCTTCGATTGCTCAGCTAAATTTCATGGCATTTCCCTCAATGACACCTTACTGACTGGTCCAGATCTCATTAACTCCTTGGTGGGAGTTCTCTGCCGCTTCAGAAAGGAAGCTGTCGCCATCATCTGCGACATTGAAAGGATGTTCCACCAATTCTTTGTTACACCTGAGAACCGTAGTTATTTGAGGTTTCTATGGTGGGAGCATGGAGACCTTGAACATGAGCCCAAAGAATACCAGATGGCTGTCCATATTTTTGGCGCTGCGTCTTCCCCAGGCTGCGCCAACTTCGGTTTGAAGTATTTGGCGCAACAGTACGAGTCTGACTATCCTTCCGCAGCTGCCTTTGTCACAAACAGTTTTTATGTTGATGATGGGCTGTTGAGTGTTCCCTCAATCAAGGAGGCCTCTGAATTGATCATTGAAGCCCAGCAGTTATGCAAAAAAAGGGGGTTTAAGGCTCCACAAATTCAATTCAAATGAGAGAGAAGTTCTCAGTTGTGTGGATCCATCCAAGAGGGCAGCAGGTGTTGAATGCCTGGATCTCAGTCAAGATTCTGCCTTGTTGGAACACGCTTTGGGTCTTCAGTGGTCAGTCCAAAGTGACCACTTCACTTTCAATGTAAATATGAAGGACAAGCCTGACACTCGTCGTGGCATTCTGTCAGTAGTTGCCTCTTTGTATGACCCTATGGGGTTTGTGGCCCCATTTATTCTGAGTGGAAAGTGTATTCTTCAGGAGCTGTGTCGTAGGAGTGTCCAATGGGATGATACACTTCCTGATGATTTGCGCCCACGGTGGGAGGAATGGAAAACTGGCCTTGAAAGGCTGAGAGAAGTTTCAATTTCTAGATGTTATTATCCACCACACTTTGGCAAGATCGTGAGTGTAGAACTGCACCACTTTTCAGATGCTAGTACTGTGGGATATGGTGCATGCGCTTACCTTCAATATAAAAATGACCACAACAAAGTCCACTGCAGCCTTGTCATGGCCAAGGCTAGGGTTGCTCCTTCAAAGGTCATCAGTATTCCTCGTCTGGAACTTTCAGCTGCTGTGCTTGCAGCTCGACTGAGTGTCTTGCTGAAATCAGAATTGAATATGAACATTGATGAGTTCTTCTGGACAGATTCTAAAGTCACTCTAGCATACATCAATAATGAGGCACGGAGATTTCATGTGTTCGTTGCAAATCGTGTCCAGTCAATAAGGCAGAATACTAACCCAAACCAATGGCATTATGTTGATACTGCAGAGAACCCAGCGGATCACGCCTCTAGGGGGCTTAGAGCATCGGAGATTCCATTAAATAACTGGCTATCTGGCCCTGAGTTCTTGTGGAAAGAAGAGTTTCAATTTGAACCCTGTGCATCAAACAATCTCATGGTTGGCGATCCAGAGGTGAAGGCTGTCCAAGGCCGAATCCCATTTCACCCCTTGGACATACCCCTTGGCCCTTCCCCTCCATTTTGCGCGTTCACGTGAAGGGGTAGGGGTATCCCAATCCCAGTTAACGCGGAGGGGTAGGGGAAGGGGTAGGGCTTCTGTACCCCTCCAAACGGAGATTTTCCTGGAGCTGACTCCGAACGAAGGGGTTTGAGTGATTTCACACAATGCCATGCGGATTTCAGCGAGATTTCATGCGGATTTCAGAAAGATGGCGGTTCCCGCGGCGAAAGATTGTCATAAATGTATTTTCT
The DNA here is from genome assembly GCF_027579695.1 of Neoarius graeffei. Classification (NCBI taxonomy): domain Eukaryota; kingdom Metazoa; phylum Chordata; class Actinopteri; order Siluriformes; family Ariidae; genus Neoarius; species Neoarius graeffei. The sequence goes on from NC_083591.1 coordinate 31,996,970, forward strand.
CCATTATTTACGTGTTTTAAGTTGTTATCCAGAGGAAACACGCCGCTTGATTCGCTTTCGAGCTGAGAATGAGCAGCGATTTCTGAAATCCAAGCTGCTGCTAAAAAGCTTTGGGAGTGAGTATTGTTTTCGGTTGCTTGACTGCGTACGTTTTGTTCTGTTATTCTCGCTTTTATTGTTTACATGAGTGTTCTGACACCTCATTCTGTCAGATGTGGTGCACGAAGCGCCAAAGATATCCCATTCAGTGGTGTTAGTTAACAAATCACACCCTGCCAGCAGAGATTTCTGCCTCTGGCTCTGACTGTAGCGGCTGGTCGCAGCCAGTGATGCATTTGGTCGCGTTTTGCTAACGTAAACGCTGACGGAGGTACGCGATGACGTATGCGATCGTTGAAGGGCTATCCCAATACGTAGGGGTTGAATTTCAAGCCCTATCCCTTGTAGCTCAGTTTCAAGGGGAAGGGCCAAGGGGAAGGGGGAGGGGGAGGGGTAGAAATTAGAATTGGGATTGGGCCTAAGTGTTTACATTAAAGATGAGCAAGTGCACAGACATGCTCGAGCGCCTGTCTAGAATTTCATCCTGGACAACATTCCTAAAGGTAGTGGGAAGAATTAAAAGACTTACCTCTGTACAAAAGTGTCTCTCAGATGTGGTGACTGTCAAAGAATGTGAAGGTGTAGTCAAAGTCTTGATTAGCCTTGTCCAACAGCAGTCATTCAGCCAAGAGATCAAAGCACTTGAAATGGGGCACAGTCTCCCAAGTTCTAGTCCTCTCTTTAGGTTCGATCCAATCTTGAAGGAGGGCATACTCCGTGTTGGTGGGAGACTGAAACATGCAGCTCTCAGTGAAGAGTTTAGTCACCCAATTATCTTGCCCAATAAGGGTCACATTACACAGCTCATTCTGTCACATTATCACTCTAAAGTATGCCATCAGGGCAGAAGTCAAACTCAAATGGAGCTCAGAGCAAATGGATTCTGGATCCTTGGTTGCAGCAAGTTGGTCTCTAAGCTCATTCACAAGTGTGTGCCGTGCAGGAAGCTGAGGCGTCCTGTTGAACAGCGGATGGCTGAGCTGCCCAAAGAACGTGTTGAAGAATCTGCTCCATTCACAAATTGTGGTATGGACTGTTTTGGCCCATTTATCATTAAAAGAAGTCGCAAGGACCATAAGAGGTATGGCTTGATACTTACCTGTCTTTATTCCCGAGCTGTGCATATAGAGATGTTGGAAGACCTGTCCACGGATTCATTCATCAATGCTCTTCGGTGTTTCATCAGTCTAAGAGGAGCTGTGCGCCAACTCCACAGTGATCAGGGCAGAAATTTCATAGGTGCCAAGAATGAATTAAGAGAATCATTCAAACAGTGTAACAACCAGGCCCTGGAAAATTTCCTGGCTGAGAAGCAGTGTGAATTTGTGTTCAACGCTCCCTCAGCAAGCCATGCTGGTGGGGTTTGGGAGTGTCAAATACGCACCATTCGAAATGTCCTGAATGCTACATTGACCCAAAGTGCAGGTAGGCTTGATGATGCCTCTCTGAGAACATTGTTCTATGAGGCCATGGCTATTGTCAATAGCCGCCCTCTGACCACAGATGGAATAAATGACCCTAACTCTCTTGAGCCTTTAACACCTAACCATCTTATTCTAATGAAATCAAAGTTGGCTCTTCCACCTCCTGGGAAATTTGTAAAAGAGGATGTATATGGCACCAAAAGATGGCGCAGGATTCAGTATCTGATTGAGCAGTTCTGGAGCCGATGGAAAAGGGAGTACCTGTCTAATATCTCCATAAGGCAGAAGTGGCATGTCCCCCGACGCAATCTGAAAGTGAATGATGTGGTCATTGTTAAAGAGGAAACCCTTCCAAGGAACCAGTGGCAGTTAGGACGAGTGGTGGAAACGACTGTTGATAGTGATGGCTTGGTGCGAAGAGTTAAAGTGCAACTAGGGGCCCAGAGGTCAATTAAAACTAGTTCTCCATCTAGACCCTCCATCATAGAAAGACCAATACAAAAGCTGGTTCTGTTACGAGAGTGAATAGTTACAAAGAGTGTACACACATATACATACACACAAACACATACCATACAAATGGTTGGAATATACATAGCTTACTGTATTTTGTGAGTATGTTTTATACTTATTTGCACATATTGGTGTGGTGATTGGTCCTTTGGAATTTGAGAATCATGTGTGATTTGTGGCAACATGACATGATTGGTGGGAGTGTAAAGGACCACACTAGTCCTTGTAAGTGTTTTGTTATTCTCTTGAGTAAAATTTACATAAATGTGTTTTCATTTGTATTTTGTTATTTATGAATATAAGATTTAATCAAATTTCTGTTTGTGCTTTAGAATGGTTGGGCTATGAGGTTGAGTGAGTATTGTATGTGTGTGGATTTGTATGGACTTGGGGTGCTGTTTGTCCTTTAAGTGACACCGTAGCTCCACAAGAGGGAGATCTGTAAAGGTAGCAACCAGGTGTGATCAATTAAGAAGCTGCTTTGTTTGAGCTTGAGCTAGGAAGGCTTGATGTCCATGCTTCACCACTCAAGCTTCACTGCAAAAGAAAAGGATATTTTGACACCTGTTTTATAACAGAAGAGAAATGATTATATGTTGCATCCTTGGTGAGCGCAGTGAGGTATGTTTTGTTTGAAGTTTTTGTAACTTTGTATCAAGTGTTGGAACCAAATGTGAATGCCTTTGTTTTAATATTGATGTCTCAATTAAGAAATGTTGTACCTGTGAGAACGGTATGGTGATTTGTTGTTTGTTTGCTGTTTTGTATACCATGATATAGTTTTCACGGTGCTATGGGTGATGTTGGACTGACTTTGCTGCAAGTAAAATAAAATACACCTTGAGCATCAGTCGAGACTCTCTTTGGGATCCAAGGGTTGCTACACTTACAAATGGGTCAGTTGAGTCTCTCAGCTCTAGCACGAGCTTCGCCTTCTCCTGTCTGTAGCCTAGGTTGATGGACTTCAGTGGCAACTGAAGTGTGGTTTTCCCAAACAGGCCTATGTTGGAAAGGCTTCGGGGTAAACCAAGCCACTTGCGGATGAAACTATTGGCTTTAGCATCCATCTTCATTACTGTGGATGAGGTGATCTCACACAGCTTCAGGGGCCACATCAGGCGCTGATAGAGGGTGAATTGATAGCACCAGACTTTAAGCTTCCCTGGGAGGTGGCACTTGTCAATCCTCTCCAGCCCATCCGTAAGCTCATGATGGTGGCAGGCATATGGGTGTCAGACAGCTCAGCTGTATACAGCCTTCCCAAGCTTCGGACTGGTTGTTCAGCCAACAATGGGATCCTTTCTCCATCCACTGTGAAGGAGATGAGGTCATTCCTGGCTCCCTTCCGGATCGACAGACTGCGAGACTTTGATGGTTTGATTCTCATTCTGGCCCATCCAAGGAGTTCTTCAAACCTCTTTAAGAGCCTGGCAGTACACGGCGCTGTTTGCAGAAGGCTTATTACATCATCCATGCAACTCCGCAAGGCTGGTAGTCGCTGGCCTGACTGTGATCTTATTCCTTGGCCCATCTGCCTACTGCCAATCAGAATCACCTCGAAGGCTGCCGTGAAGATGATGGGAGAGATTGAACAGCCCATTGCGATGCCTTTCTCAAGTTGGTGCCAGCTGGTGGTAGTGTCCTGTGTGGAGTAGCAAACTTAACTGTTGAAGTAGTTGGATACTAGCCTCTGGATGCAGGTTGGGATATGGAAGAATTCTAAGGCAAAGGTGATGAGCTGGTGAGGGACAGAACCATAGGCGTTTTCCAGATCCAGCCAGACAACATGCAGGTCGGACTTCTCATGCTTGGCTGTCTGAATCTGGTTCCAAATCATTGTTGAATGTTCCACACAGCCTGGGGATCCTGGGATGCCTGCCTTTTGGCAGCTGGTGTCGATGTACTTGTCCTCTAGGAGATAGCTGGTCACTCTCTTTGCCACCAGTGAGAAGAAAATCTTCCCTTCCACATTCAGTAGGGCAATTCCTCTGAACTGGTTGATGTTACGGGAATCCTGTTCTTTTGGGATGGTGGTTATTGCCTTGGTCCACTCAGATGGGATGGCTTGGGTCTTCCAGGTGACTCTCATCAGTTTCCAAAGGAGCTTCAGTACCATCGGGCAGCTCTTGTATACCCTGTAGGGCACGCCATTCGGGCCTGGTGCTGAGGCAGATCTTGCTTTGTCTACCACCTGCCTGATCTCCGCCCACCTTGGTGGTGTTGTATCGAACTGGGATTCAGGCTCAGCAGGATGGGGCACATATCCTGGCGAACCAAGAAGAATGTTCCTCTCCTGATCACTTAGCTGACTTTTCATGTGCTCTTCAAGCTCCTGTGCTGTGGCTTCCAGCCTCCCATTCTTTTTCTCCTCAAGGAGACTCCTGGCAAACTTGAAGGGGTCCTGGAAGAACTTTGCCCTCTCTTTCTCTTTCCTACTTCTCCGTCTTCGAATCCGCTCCACCCTCCACAAGGTTGCAAGCCTCCCTCTGATTTGGACCCAGAGTGCCTTGAGTCCTTCCTTCTCATTGTCTTCAGCCTTCCTCCAGGCCTTCCTGAGGGACCTCCTCTCCTTCACGAGATTGTGTATCTCCTTCTCTCGTCTCCCTGGCTCCCTGGCCGTGGTCTTCCTCCACACCATTTCCCCAAACCTCTCCTTGCCTTCTTCATATATGATGTTACCAAAGAGGTTCAGCTTGGTGGTTATGTTGCCTTGCAGCAACTTCCCAAGGATGACATGCAGATCATGGTTGAGACTTCTCCATGCCTCTTTGTCACTGGTTTTGG